>NC_050181.1:18811271-18968771 GCF_008315115.2 Sander lucioperca
TTTAGTTAGTCGAGGGGCTTTTATGGCTGTTTGTTATGTTTTCTATTTGTATTTCAATTTGCTTGTATTGTGACTTCTTGTGTTGTATTGCATTTTATTGTGAAGCACTTTGTGATTTTTATCTGTGAAAGGTGCTATACAAATAAACTTTACTTACTAAAACTTTACTTACAACTACAGTGATGCATTTACAAAACAGAGTAACATTTGAATTCCCATAGTAGCCTTCTCAAACATGTTTTTCTGTTTAACACTTCACAGCGGCTTTAGTCCTCTGTTGCATAACTTTGTAAACCTGTGGGAAAGTTTTCTTGTGCACATCATTAATGGTCATTTAAATGAAACAGAATATTGGAAATGGGTTCCCAGTGCTTAACATACTACAATTAGGGTATCATAAAGTGCATCATTAAACTCACCTGTGTTAAATGTGGAAATAATAAGCTCACCAATTAGAGAAATAAATACTGCCATTGCAACGCTCGACAAAACACTTAATGTGACGCACTCATGCTTTTCTACGGGGGATAGTTTCAGTGTGCTGAGTCGGGAGAGCCGTTTTAGTTACATTCTGAGAATCAAACAAACTACCCACTCAAGTATAATATGCAGCACCACAGGAGCCAAGTAGGTCTGTAAAACAATACACAACCCCAATGCCGTGTTTGTGCAAACTGCAAACAACAACTTCAAAGAGTCTCTGATTGCATATACTGTACAGTAGTAATGTTGCTCAATTCATGTTGGTTGCCTCAAAGATTGTATGAATTGTTTTTGCGTATTATTCCAGGACATTTGCCTTTGCTGTTTTTAATGAGCAGATTTGATACCTAATTGGGAGATTAGCCTCCTTGCCTGCAGGCTGGAAATTGTGTCCCCTGCTGTTCTGTTTGCTGTTCAAATACAAAGCTCAGACAGTCATGCCTCTTAGCTTTGGTCTGAACTCATTCTTCTCTGTATCAGTCTGCAGGGAAATGAATCTTGATGCAGTGGTCTAGGAATTGACTGGATAATGCAGCATTTGTACACAGAGAGATGCTGCCTTTGTCAGGAGCATTTAATAGAGGAAAAGTTTGCCTCCGCTATTTAGTCAGCCATATCTCTGAGTGTCAGGATGTTTGGTGATCGGCTGATGGATCCACAGCATCAACACATGATGACAGATCATGATTCCTTTAAACATACACTGATTTGTACACACACCGTACAAAGAGGCTAGTTATTTTGTAATATACTAAAACTGATGTGGTAGAACTTTGAAATATGGACATAGCTATAAACAGAACCAGAACAAATTGATTGAAATAAATTAATTTAATCTGAGTGTTGGGTAAATCCAGACAGCTAGCTAGACTATCTGTCCAATCTGAGTTTTCTGTTGCACGACTAAAACAACCTTTGAACGTACACATTCCACAAAAACCAGTCTCAGGCTAAGGCTATTTTGCAGAGGCACTGTCATTGTGTCCGGCACTTAGCACCACCCAAGACGATTGTGATTGGTTTAAAGAAATGCCAATAAACCAGAGCACGTTTTTCTCCCATCCAGGAATGCTGTGTGGACTAGCCAGACCTTCCTTCCTGTGGAGGAAGGTCTGGCAATGCGAGACTACATCAATCCTATAGTCCGACAAAAATGTCAATATTGGACGATTCTGCAAAACCCCAGATTATGTTTAATGCCAAATAAAAATCTTGCTTGCCATAATTTCTGGGCATGGTAACTACGGTATAGGTTAAGAAAGGATTGTGGTTCTGGAGAATAAATTATGGTTAAGGTTAGGCAGGTTAATAAAAAGACAAGTTTGTATGTCTATGATGGGACACACACTTTTCCTGCATAAACTCAGATGTGCTGCAGATCAACCAACCACACATTGACAGCATACTCTTACTTGTCCATCTTGCTACAGAAATTGCACACTGCTTCCTGTGTTTATTTATTTAACATTTATTTAACCAGGTAGGCCGTTGAGAACAGATTCTTATTTGCAACGGCGACCTGACCAAGAAAAGCCTAAGCGTGCAAGACAACATACAGTTTCACATTCAATACAATACAAGAATACAGAATACAATATGCTACATAAAGTACAGGTTAAGTAGGCATTACAAAGCAGGTGCAAAGTGAGGTGTAAGTAAGTCGATGAGTAAGTCAAAGTGATATGGTAATAACACAATATACATTTGGCACAGAACATTGGCCAAAAAATCATGAGGTGAAGAATCATCAAATATGAATATATTTTCTAGAATAATGGCTGTTTTAGATACCTCATGGGTGAAGTCTGCAGCAGTTTTTAAACTATGAATGGAGCAAAGTACAAATGATTCTAAACCTTGAACATCTTATCCCATTGTCTGATTTGAACTTTTGAATTAGCGTATAATCTATGTAGGGAGCTTTGTGATTATTTATGATGCTGTTTGCATCCGTTCAGTACTTTGGTCTCTCTCACAAAAGAGATCTCAATCTCAGTGGTATTACCTGATTAAATAAAGGTTATGTTAATCAATAATGACTATGCTGAGGCAGCATTTCTCTTGATTTAATCACTGAGGAGCAAACAAACAAAGAGCCAGCTCTAAGACAAGGAGGACTTACTTTACTCTGTTCCAACTCACTGTATGATTCAAGCGAAGAAGAAAAAAAATGGGATGCTGTCCAACTAATGACATGAGGTGGGGTACATTGCTCAGAATTAGCTCACTGCTGTAAAATGTGAGACATTTAATATTTTAGAGTGAAATGTCATTGTGTGCACTGTGCACAGTGCTCAGCTTGTTCGAAACAAGACAATACGGTATTCTTCTCACGTCAGCGGGGCTGGCCAAGACATTCCTCTCTCCTCACATCCAATGTTCTCCGGCACTCAACACAGAGCCACTCTCGCCACCACATCTCCCTTGAAAGCTTCCTGTGGTGCCAACCTGCCCTGAAACTGGTGGCTTATGGGATTTGCGGTCCCTTATCACAGCTGGACTCTCCCTCTGAGCTCCACTTAACCTCCATGGTCTGCACGTCGTAGAGCCTCAATGAGGCGTCACTGACACTGGGGAGACTGGAGGGGTGTTTGTGTGCTGTGTGACCACCAGGCGGTTGCTACGCACCTTTTATCTATTGTTCTTAAAGCACAATGGAGCTGTTGGCTGATTTCAAGGTTCCTAAGAGATATAAACCTATTCAACATACAGTATAAATGTAGACGGTGTGCAGCTCAATGGGTAGAATATATGTACTATAACAGATGATGCCAAGGTGTCCAGCAACATTTTTGATATTGAAAAGACATATTGACAAAAAAGCCTTCACTTATGTTCTAAAGTTTCATCAACACAGTGCAAAACGGAAGTTGTGTAATTAGTAAAAAAACAAATTAGTTTGGAGCCAACAGATCAACAGCAGGAAGAGTACAGTATGCTGCATGTGTGGTTTGAGAAGTTTCTATGGACATTTTGATATGTTTTGACCATAGACTGCAAAAATAAGTGACTAAGCTTCTGGCCCTGAAAAGTGAAGCCAATGCGGAAGTGCCCTCAACCTGCATTCTATCTAATTTCCAGCAGGGGGTGACTCCCCAGGCTCCAAAAAGGTAATTGCATCAGCCAATCTCCATCAAACAGCAAGCTACAAACCTTTCAAGCCCACAGATGGCATTTGCTACTTCAAAGATTGGTGAAGTATTTCTTTAAGGTTTTATATGTGTATGTTTAAGGCCAACCTGGTCTCACGCCAGTTCGTGAAATGGTCACGTTATATTGATTTATTGATTCGTGTACAGGTCACGATTTTCTCGTTTATTTTGTGTACAGGTCACAATTTTCAAACGTGACCATTTCACAAGCTGCCATGACACTGGGCTGCTCTGGGGGACGCAACAACGGGCAAATGACACGCCACAATCGATCTCCGGACGCAGGGACACGATGTGCGGTCTCTGTGGCATGCAACAACGGGGACATGAAATGCCACAACAATGGGACGATGTGGTTAGGAAAAGAAGAACGGGGAAAGGAACCGTCACACGCAGGACACGCCGACAACAACCGGACGGTTGTGGTTAGGAAGACAATAACGCGGAAAGGAACTGCAACATGCGGGACGTGATCCCCGATCTCAGGGGTGAAAGTCCTGTGTTCTTTGACCCATCCACCACCCCGACCAACCTCCCGGCGCGGATTTTCGCCTTATCAATACTACTCGCTACCGTAAGCGTTCTTTAATCACGAAATATGCCTCCCATTGAAATACATTACTTTAAAATTCGTGCTCACCACACGAAAATAATGACATTAACGTGTTCAGTACACAAATCAATAGATTCAATAATGTGACCATTTCAAGAACTGCCATAAGACTGGGTTGTTAAGGAATGCTTAAAATGAAGTTAAGATCATCAACAATCTCTGAACCAAGTTCGACCCTCTGGGGGCTACGTGTGACAATGTGCAAGCACACCCAGTACATGCAGAAACTGGCCAGGTGTGAGGAGGTGAGAAAGTAAGTGGGATTTTAAATTGTTTTTTTCCCTTATATACCCAACTACTTCTTTCAACACCTTGAATGTCTTGGACGAGAGGGGGTCTGAAAATGTGTTTTATCCCCATCTGTTCAATTGATTGTATTTTTCTGCTCTCTCTGAGGGCAGGCCTTTCACCCCATCTTTATGTGTGGCCATTCTGAACAGGTTCAAACCCTTTTACCCTAGACATGGTCAGACAACACTTCATACAAACTAGTTTTTTCTCAAACACGCCCTGGGCTTTTGGTGACTCAATGCACTTGGATTTTGGAAATTCTTTGTTGAATATTGAAAAATTTGAAAAAGTATTGAAAAATTATTGAAAACACTGATTTGAAGGAGGGCGTGACCCCCAGACATTCTAATGTTGTGTTTTGTACTTGCTTATGACTTAAGACAGCCTGTCCTCACCCAGAAAGTGACCGTATAATTACATTATGTGTTAGGTGGCGACCTCTATTGGCTGTAGTAATTATGCCAAGAGCAAACGAGGAAGTGAGGTCACAAAGTAGACAGATTCCCAAAGACCCTTAATTCAGGAGACCGGGGTTCGTGTCCCATGTGAAACCAAAAGCCAACTATCATTTTGAAATTAACCGTGTTTTACCTATGAGATTTACGGATCTTAGTCCGTGATGCAATGATGTCTGTGACTTCACTGCAACAGTCGCTACAAAGACTGCGACCTCGCTGGACCCTGGTCAGAGTCACAGTCTGTTGGCTACGGCCACTTAACAGAAGTGGGGGAAGAATTTCGGAAGGGGCGAGATTGTCGGTAATACTACTTTCCAGACCCCGTTATACAGTTTATCTATACACTGTAGGACTACATTACCCATTATGGTTGTATGCCAGTTTGTAACAAAGTGGGATTCATCTTATCACAACCTTGAAGCTGGCCATGGTAACATTAGCCACAAGAATATTACATAACATTGCAGAGCGACCTGTAGAGAACATAAGCTGTGTGCCAATCCAACAAAACAGCTGTGGCCTGCTTGCCTGGTCCTTCGGTAACGTTAGCAGTTAGCGTCTGTTAGCATGGCGGCGCTTGCACCAGTCGGTGTCACTTCACCGGCTGTGTCTCAATTTTTTTTTTTAATAATTAACTTGATTACTCTATATAATTTAATCTGAGCACATGAATGTTCCCAATATTTACCCGTGTTTTACCACGTCTCTGGTAATGCAACTGTTTAGAAAGATGCCAAGTATTTTATAGATCGGGGAGAATGAATCTATCTCTGTTAATCCAGTTTGTTTGGTTGATGCTATCATGGCTGCAGCCCATTGTTTTTGTGTGCTTAGGTTTCATGTCTCGGCAACTCGGGTGTCAAAAAGTTCAAAGGAGAAAATACTGGCTTTAACATTGTTGTCAGATAAAATAGTATTTCAATTTTGCATGTTTCCTTAATATCTGATGACATACTATGTGTTTAAAACTGCTCCTGTTACGTTAAATAGGACGGTCACAAAATTGTGGTGACATGATTAACCCGCCACTGTATGAGAATGTGTTGGTTGAAGAACACCACTACTTCTTACATTGGAACAACACATTGCCAGTAATCTTTGCATATAGTTATGTTCTTTACAAAACATATTAACAAGTAATTTTGGTTGCAACACAATAAAATGGGTTGAGTGCTTTTTTTATATACTGTATTTGGCTGATAGTGAATTTGGATTCTTCCTGTACTGTAGTTGCTGTCTGTAAAATGCTTGCTGGGTTTTATTCCCTCTGGAGACCACCACATGGTCGACGTCAGCCCTTGAGGTAATCCTTCTAAGCCACTTTGGAATAAAAAAGTGCCAGCTACATTTCTAAAACGGGAGTTAAAAAGGAAGAAAAAATCCACCAAATGTGCAGTTATATGTCTCAACAGCAGCATTAAGCAGCAGACTGCTATCTTTGGAGAGACATGCCAGTCTAATGGCAACAGTATAGGGATTCATATTTAAGCTACCACAGACCTCAGTTGCTCCCACAAATGAGGCAGCTCCGTGGGCCAGGAAGGCGCATGGGGAGCACAATGCCAGCTGATTGGTTGCACTTACTGACTCAGTATTTTGGGCAGAATATGGAGAGCCTGTGCAAAGTGGTTCTGAAGATAAAATGAAAATTAGTTGCCCACTTAGCCAGCTGTACAATTTGACTAAAACACAAATCAAGTGTAGGTATTGTGATCTTGACAGTTATTGTGAGGTCTCCACATGCAGGACAAGCAATTCTGTTCCGCCTGCTTCTGGTTTCTAAACCGGGTGCTTCTCTGTCATCCGTCAACATGATGGAGTGATGGGGGATTTTGACATTAGTTGTCAGGGAGCTTCAGCTTTATCCCTTTCTCTATTTACAGTAAAGCTGTGTTTACATCAGGCTGTGCCATGTGCAATTGTGGGATGAACATGTTTTTCTATAGAGCTTGTTCTGCCTGGAATATGCTACCATTAATATAAGTCAATTCATTTCTTATATAGCCCTATACCACAAATCACAAATTTGCCTCAAGGGGCTTTACAATCTGTACAGCATACAACACCATCTATCCTTAGGTCCTCAGTTCGGAAAAAAGGGAAGCCCTCCAAAAAAAACGGGTGATGGGTGTTAAGACCTTTACTAATACTACGTTTACACATGGCCGGCTATTTTCATAAACGGACATTTCAACCTCTCTGTTTTCAAAAATAACATCGTGCGCAGCTGTCAGTTTTCAGAAGAGTGTTCGTTTACATGTGCCCGTGTATATATGCCGTCAATGCCGTCAAGAGCACGCCAAACCTGTAGGTGACAGTGTAACGAGAAGCTCAAGCCCACATTAGCCAATCAGAATCCCGAAAATAGCAACAACAGCAACGAATCACTTCCTCTTTCTCTCTCTCGGCTGCCTAAACCTCCGTTTGTCTCAGTTTACATGCAAACGTGCAAACAAAGATTTTCAAAATCTCAACTCTGGCCGGAGGTTTTAGAAAGACTCGTTTTCAGAGGAGAATTCTCCGTTTGCGTGTAAACGAAGGACACAAACGAAGGGTGGGTGTGGGTGTGGGTGGGTGGGTGGGTGTGTGTGTGTGTGTGTGTGTGTAATGATTGGGTCATGTGTAAATGTGTGGATGTTATGGGAGAGAGAGAAGCATCTGTATACAGGGGGATGTATGACTGTTGCAGTACTATTTATTGTTAATTTTAATTTATTATTTCATAACATTACATTATATACATTGTGTGCTAATGCACTTTTTAATGCACTTTTTAAGTTTAACCCTTAATGGATGGGTTGGCTGTAAAACTGAATTGCCCCCTTGGGGACTAATAAAGCTATCTGAGTCTGAATCTGAATCAAACGAAGGGAAATGTCTCCATTTTTCAAAATAACCATGTACGTGTAAACAGGCCATAAATGTCTTGGGGAACACCAGGAATAACTTAACACCTTTACCAAAACCTTTGCAATAATAGGCTGTTTTTGTTTCATATTCATATTATATTATCACTTTCACTAACTTGAACACACTTTGTTTTTGTGCTCATCTGTTCTTATGTTTCTTACCATTTTTTGTGATTTTTTGTGACTGTAATTCTACATTTTCACTGGGGAACAATAAAGTGTTATATTTTTGTTTGTTTTTGAAATATCTCCTCTTAGTAACAGTTCTTCATGTTTGGTGCCTTTTCTTGTTCCAGTTATTTTTTTTAATACGGAACCTACAGTAGAAAGACAAGCAACCACCAATTTGTGGAAGCTAACAGATACAAAAAAACAGAATAAAGTAAAAGTATGAAGCTTATTCCACTGTTGCAATCATTAAAACATTGTCTAAAGGTTTTTTATCGTCAAACAGACTCCATCCATCATCCAGTATTTCTATCTAACATTACACAAATCCTAAAAGTAAAATAATGAAGCACTCTGAGATGCAGATGCTCCTCCCTGTTGCAGCAACACATGGCTGAGAAGTTTGTCAAAGTTTGCTCGTACTGTAGCTGGCTTGAATACTTTATATTCCTTGCTCTGTGTCTGTATGTGGGTGTGGAACAGCTGTGATGAGATGAGCCCGGGCCCCAAGTGAGAGAGCCTGCAGAATGTGTGCACAGTTTTCACCCACGCCCCCTCATGGCTTTCATTCCCTGCACGGATTGGGAAAAAAATTGTCCATCAGAACAAGTCACATAGTCTGCCACATGCACTTTTCAAGGTTTTTATGCACTAGTATGGCAACCTCTTGTGAAGTGTTTGCTACAACCCCTCCCATCCTGAATTAGTGGGATGATTTTCCTCATGTGCTTAAATCAAATTCTGGCATTAGATATGGACAAGGGCAGGAAATCTTCGCCATCTGCAGGAAGTGATAGATTAAAGCTAAAGAGTGAGATACAAACAGTCTCCTTAACAGATGTGAGAGGCTGCTGAGTGAGGTCTTTTGCCTCTCTCAGCCCTTTTGGTATATTTAAGTGTAAATAATGCTCATTCTTCTTGGTTTACAGGATCAGTTTAAATAGGATCAGATTAGTTAATCTTTTTCAAATTTTATGTCTCCACAAATCCAAGGGGTTTTGTGTTTGAAAATTATAATTCTTGTTAAAGATCTAGAATCAGTTGATGCTAGCTGCATCTTTCTGCATGTCATTTTTTCAATTTTTTGGTTTATGACCAAATAACTCTAAAAGTAACGATATTCCACTAGCCTTGGCTGCACTTTCTGTCATGAGCGAACTAGCAAATGTTAGCATACTAGCATCCTAAAATACAATGGTGAATATGGTAAGCATTATACCTGCTAAATATCAGCATTAAGCATTGTCATTGTGAGCATGTTAGCATCCTGACATTAGCATTCAGCTAAACACCCCGCTGTGCGTACGTACAGAGAGACACTAGCATGGCTGTAGACTTGTTTTGTTACTAACAAGGTGCCATATTGTGAAATCTTTTCACCAGATTTACTTAAGTTTTCCCATTAAAAAATATCCGAAGAAATGATCAGAATATCCTATTGTCATGCTCTCCAGTTGTCTCAGTTTGTCTCAACTATGTACAGTCGTGCCGCTTGTATGATCTAATTTAGTTTTTCTTTATTGTGAGCTGGTATAATAATTTACTGTAAGATACAATAGGCCTATATGATTTTGTCAGTATTCACTCCTGACCCCCGTGGCTCTTTTTGTAAGCTGTGGAACATTGACTGTGCCCAATCTCACCACCCCTCGACTCGGGGAGGAAATAGGACTTTCCTCCCGCTGGCTCGAGCCACAGAGGAAATGGAACAATATACTTCAGAAATAACAAGAGGAGGTCATCGCAGCTATGGCTTTTATTGGTCCTGGCAATGTTGAAGTAGTGAGGATGGAAGAAGGAACACAGAAATACCCTTTTGTCATTGCTGTGAAGAACGATCACAATCACAGGTGCTTGACTTTGCCCGATGTCGTCTACCTGAGCAGAAATCCCATTTATTTGTCATTTCAAACCGACTGAAGTAATTTTATTTTTTTATATGCACTCCCAATTAACTAACATCTCTTTATACTGTAGCAAAGAGAGCAACTTTAGCTCAACTTATCTGATGCAGTGAACTATCTTGATTTGAAAATATCTCTTCTGAAAAACTAAAGATCTTATCAGCAAAGCAGCCTGATGTAATGAACTTATTCAAACTACAAACCATAAAGGGAACAGTATCATAATCACATCAGACCGACCTGAAAGTAAAAACACTGTGGAGGGAATTGTGTAGCTTTGTCCTATAGTGCTAAAACAGCCTATCTGCATCACTAAAAGCATCCATTACATCTGATTAGCAATGCAAACTGGTGTTATGAACCTCCACAAACATGCTCCCATAAAACTAATAAGCTCATTATTTCAAACTCGCCTCATATGGCAGATATATGACACCTTATTCTTATATTTTCTGCATTAAAGGTTAATCTGTTTTGATCAAGGCTGCTGAATTGAACAACTGTGGGAATATGGTATCAAGTCTGTTGACTTCAGAAAACCACAAGTGTGAAGTATGAGGCCGACCTGGAATTATATTTTACAGCCCACAAACAAGGTGTTTAACCATCTGAGTTACAATCTCACATTCCTTTAGCTGTTTAACTGCTGGATTTTAATGACAGACAGAAACAGTGTTATTGCTCAGTGGTTCTTTCTTTTGGAATTTGCTGCCTTGCATCAATGTAAGGCCATTCAATACTCTATGTTCCTGAAGTGAGTTCTTATTGAATTATGACCATCCCTCGATCTACACTGAAGACCAAAGGATTGACTGGCCTGAAGGGATCAGACTACCATATCTAACTTGTTATCAACATTCATATCTCTTTTTGTAGATTGTCATTAATTGTAGGAACAGAGTGAGTGTTAAAGTCTTAAATTCATGAAGATAACTTTGTTATTGTCGCATGCCTCCTGAACAGAGAATCCAAAAACGGAGAAAAGTCTTGATGCATTGAAGTAACCACATTAAACAACAGCAAAACTATATCAAAGCATTCATTTACAAACTCTCACACAACCTGTGCAGTATAATCCAGTTGAGTGCTCGGTACTTCCCAAACACGTGTTGTCGGTAAATCATAACTGTTTTCAACACTTAGATAGATAGATAGATAGATAGATACTTTATTGATTCCCAAGGGGAAATTCAAGCTTTTGCGTTAACATTCTCCTGCTTGCACATGCACACTACTTGTCCAGACTTGAACGGAGGATTAGTGCGCATGTGCAAGTTTCTTAGACAAGTAGACAAGCATTAGTAGCAAATGCATGTTTGTGCAACATGTAGTAAACCTTGTGAAATGGAACTAGTTAAGTTTAGGCAATATAAAAATAGTTAGGGTTAGTCAAACATCAGGAATCGGCTTAAAATGAGTCATGTAAAACTATTAAAATAAAGATGTAACGTGAAGTCAGAGTGGTCAGACTAAAACTTAATTTCAAAATAACAGCTGACTTTTGGTTTCACACAGGATGTGAACCCACGTTTGTTTGACCCATCCATCACAGCAGACTACTGGATAAACGAGACTTGGATTACAAAGTTGTGTAAGAGTTTGTAAATGGATGTTTAGATATAGTTTTGCTATTGTTTAAGGTGGACCCCTATTCCTTCAAAGCATCAAGACTTTCCTCCGTTTTTATGTTTCTACGTTCACAGGGAAGTCATGCGACAATAACTGTGATAATAACTTTTCTTCATAGAATTCAAGACAACACTGTAAGTAATTGGTATACCAATTTTTGAAGGGTTAAGTAATCCTTTAAAAGGCTCAGATGGTCCACTATTTACAGGACTTTCAAAGCCAATCCACATGAGAAAAATGTCAATATTGGTTGTTTGTTCAAATGCCTAAATCATCTATGCTTCTTTCGTCATTCACCATGTGAATAATTCGTCCTTCAGAAGCAAAACTGCAAGTAATGTGACCAGTAGGTAATTCATTATTTCCTGTTCAACTAAAAGTAGTCAAGTTTAAATGTATTGAGTCTAAAAAATACTATAAAGGGTTCAGTACTTTCCCACAAGAATTTTGTGAGGGCAGGGAAGACCTTCATGTGTGCAAATACAAATCAATGACATTAATAAATGAAATATAATAATCCAAAAACGTCATTCCAAGGACTTTGATTCATTAATTAAATATTACTTATTTGGTTGGGTGCGTAAACTGAAACTCATGAGCTCATTTTTAAAAACCCTAGCTACAGCAGAGCTGCCCAGCCTGGCCATTGGGAGCAACTGTTCAAGGATACTTCAACAAGTGGACAGGAAAAGCTGCGGACCGAACCACCAACCCTGCCAATAATGGACAACCAGCTCTCCATTATGAGCCAGCGCTGGCCCAAGGCTGACTCTAATTGAACAAAGGCACTGGGTTCGTCAAAAGAGGAGGAAGCTATCACATTAACTGTATTACACCATCCACTTTTATACTGTATATCTCTGCTCCGCTGGGTTGAACACTGCTCTACAAAGCCTATTTATCATGTTGTGCAGTCTGCTGTGGCAGGAGTGAAATATACTGAATAAAGTGTAAACAGTTAGTGACCAAGAGCACAAGAAGTCACTATGTTCAGCCTATGTCACCAAGCTTCAAGCAGCACCTATTTCAAGAAGGAGCGCAATTGAATTGGTAAATCCGGAAATGGTAATCGGTTTTGTAATTTTGTATTTCAATAAGGATGATAGAATCCTGTTTCTTTTACCATCATGATGTCCCATCCTTTCCTTACTTCCTAATTTTTTCACTATGTTCTATCTAATGAAGTTGAAATGACTAAAATAATCTATCAAACTGTCAGCCAACAGGTACTGTGGCTCATCCTAGAAATGTCCTATACTCCTACTATATAAACCTCTTCATGCAGGATACATGCTGTACTAACATGCTGGATAAACTGGCTCCACATCAATATTCTCAGTGGGTACCCTCCTTCAAAATGTCATATTCTTGCAAATTACATAAACAAATTGTGATTGACCACGGCGGGGGCATCAGTTTAGACAGCCAATCAAAACAACTCTACATGAAGTCAAAACCGCCAGGCTGATTCTCTCACACACCCGGTCGCAACGCTTGAACAGACATTTAAACTGCGTGCCTGCCACTGTGTCCCCTCTCTGATGTATTGGCATTTGTAAAAGGACCTTGTAATATTTTTTTCCAAAGTTGAACGTTGGAGCTCCCCAGTGCACCACGGCTGGGTGCCCTTCGTCCCAGCCTGAGCTCAGGAGTCTTTTTATATTAATAATGCTGCAAAGCCAAAGAAATTTGCTGAAAATGAAAAATTAAATTGGTGGGTTTTGTATGTGTGTGGGGAGCATTTAAAGAATGGGTGAGCACGCCTCATGGGAAGCGAGTAGGTGAGCCTTCAGGAAGCAGTGGGCCATGCAATGTCCTCCCTCTGTCTGCTCCACAGCAAATTCTCCTTTTGGATGCTTCAATGCTTCTAAATGAAGAGATAAAAATTTGGAAAAAGAAAGAACAGTACACTACAATATTAGTAACGCAGAATATGTTAATGCTCGATGCTTTGGGTTCCTTTGGGAACCATTTGGTTCTAAGTACTCTATATCGACGACAATTCATTACTCCGGTGGCACCGGAAGATCCGCCAGATGTCCCTCATTTTCAGCCGGATGTCCGTCACCTTCCTCTTTCTTTGTGTTGGCGTTCTGAACTCCGGTGGATTTATGAGGACTATGGTTAACTGCTCCTCAGATCTCTGCAGGGTCAATCCAGACAGCTAGCTAGACAATCTGTCCAATCTGAGTTTTCTCTCGCAGGTCTAAAACTACTTTTGACCGATTACTTTGTAGAGTTCCTTCCGGAGGCTATTTTGCAGAGGCACTGTTTCTCCGCCCGACACTTAGCGCCACCCAAGACGATTGTGATTGGTTTAAAGATGTTTAGGAGAATGTTTTTGTCCCATCCCGGAATGCTGTGTGGACTAGCCAGACCCTCCTCCGCAGCTGTGTGGAGGAAGGTCTGGCAATGCGAGACTAGGTTCCATGTAACCGAGACCGAGTTGGTGGTTAATCACACTGCTGCCAATGTTGTTGTCTCATAATTTTGTTTTGGCATTTAGGATCAGGTGTAGCTATGCTCGGGTCTACTTTGAACCTGGTCTGAAGGTCTTCGGTTGCCTTTCAGATGGTTAATTTCTGTAATATCATATGGGGGAAATCATTTCAGGGATTTTTAGCTGCAATACCGAATGGCCACTGGAAAAAAAAATTGCTGATAGGCTGAGCGCTGTTAATGGGGGGCTGGGTCAATGCTGAATTTAAATCTAAATTGAATGAATTGAATTAAAAGATATTTTAATATTTACCAAAATAAACATTTTTCCAATTTTGGCAGAAGTGTGTTTATCCGAATCAGGATGGATCTCTTGGCTCTGCGACACTCCTGACAATCATTCAGGACTCATAACCGCCTGCTGACATACTGCCCACATACTCGGTAATATCCAGGTACCTGCTGTGTGTATGTGTGTCTGAAAGTAACTAAGTAAGGGTGTGAGTGATGGATAAAGCTGCTGGAATGACATACATGTCGACAAGTATGTGTGGACAAATGTATGTTTACACAGTGTGTGCACCATGTGTGAGCATGTCTGTCTCTATGTGTAGGCGTAACTGTGATGGATCAGGCTATCCCTGGAATGACATTCTTGTGGGTGAGCCTGCCTGTCTGTGTGTGTGTGTGTGTGTGTGTGTGTCTGTGTGAGTTTATATATCTGTATATATGTGTGAATGTATTGTATATGTGAGTGTGTGTGTGGGAGAATGTGTGTGTGCATGATGGATCAACCTCTCTCCACAGAGGCAGGATGACAGAGAGGAGCTGAAGACGGTGAAAATGGGAGAATGTTTTGGTGCTGTGACCAGAGTTCAGATGTGTTTTGGCTCCTGAAATAGGAGAGCAGAGAAAGAAAACTTAATAAGACTGTTTCTACTCATAGATAGCTACCAGTGATTATGCATTATGTTCTCTTACAATCTGCAGACTTATTTTAGACAGGTAGGTTTGGTCAAGTGCAAAGAATCCCAGAAGAATGGCATAGGAAGCAAATTTCAGGGAAAAGATGTGGCAGAAACATATAGATATTCATTACACATATTAAATTACATGTCAAAAGGAAAATAAAAAAAAATTAAATTAAAAAATTAAAAATTAAAAATAAAACAATTGTTTTATTATTCATCCAAAAGGTAACCTGTTAGCATCCTAAATCACAAAGAGTGTCTGCAGCGGAGTAAAGTATCCCTTCCCCTGAGAACCTGTAGATTCATTTTATTTGCCCAAATACAATTCAGGTTTAAGTAGAGTCACTGCATTGGGGGAAATATTTCAATGCACTGAAAGAGACAAATGGGGACTGAAGAGCAAATAAGAAAATGTTCCCTTTGGTAAGCTGTCATCCTACCCGGTCAGAGAGTCTTGCAGTGATGGGAGTATGATGATTCCAGCTCCTGGTCTTCCTGGACAACTGTCGGTCTCTTTTTTTACCCATAAGACCTTGCATATCAGAGATTCCTGCTGCAGCATCATCAGATAAAGTTCTCCGTTCCACAAAGGTTGGCAGAGAATAGACTATTTAGTGTTTGTGGTTATTTTATGCCACTTAAGTCAAACTCATCATCACCTGCTCAAATAATTTACAGTGCATCATGTAACACAATCTTATTGATTTTTGATTCCTCAAAATGGAAGGGGTTGTATCTGAAACGTTTAAAAAGGTAAAATAAAATCTAAAATAGTTTTCCATTTCTGCTACTCGCTCTCAAACTGATCTGGCTTGTGTGGCCAGCCGGCCCTGACACAGACCAGATGCTGTAAAAAATAAAAGCACAGAGATGGATGAACATATGCAGGCTTTCTATCTATCCCTCCCCAGGGCGAATAAATGGGAGGCATCCCATCCGGAGATTTTCCGCGGGCAGTAAAACACTCTTACACGAAGGAGCCCCACCAGGCCACAGCTGCTGTCATTACAGAACATGAGCTAATTGATTGGAGGGCGCGCCCGCTGGTTGGGGTGGGAAGGGGTTGTTGAGAGATTAGGAATGAGTGAGGAATGGAGGGGGAGACGGGGGAGGGGCGGAGGGGTTGGGGTAAAGTAGAGGACGAGGGAGGTGAAGTAGTAGAGAGGACGTGAAAAAAGAGCAGAAGAGGGATGATTTGGTGTGTGTTTTTGCGTGTGTGTCGTATGTGGGAGTGAGCAGTGAGGACGTTACTGATCAGCCATTACTCAAGTCATGGAGTGATCACAGACTGCTGCATTAGTCCTTACAATGTGACTGGGCGTAGGTGTGCGAACAAGGAATACGTCATGCCTCGCAGATGTACGTATGTGTCCTCTGAACGATGCACATCATTATTTGTAGCCGAACGTCAATTGTAGACCCCAAGCACTTAAAATAACTGAGAATTGATGTTGGGTGTGGGAGTGGGGGTGAGAGTGGGGCCCCCACCAAATAAATCAAGGCCAAACAAACATTGGACAGAACACTAAAGAGCCGTGAAGATATTATATACGGAAAGAATACAAATGACTTCAACATGCAAATGAAAGTGTTGCTATGTACGGTCATTCTTTCTCATTTGCTTTCTCTCAATCACTGGTGCCTATTCACTGTAATGTTTTTTTAAAAACATTACAGGTACTGAAAGTCAACATTAAAGGCATACTATGCAACTTTTTACGGTCCCCCTACAGGTTGTCTCATTGGAACTGCAACTTGTGCGGCTGTAGTTCCAATGAGACAACCTGTATGGGGACCGAAGCTGGAAAAGTTGCATAGTATGCCTTTAAAGTAGTCTTTATCCATGACGTTCCACTTCCAAGGATTGCTCCGTTGCCTCTGGAATTCCGCCGGATGTCACTTTTTTCGGCCGGATGTCCGTCCCCTTCCTCTTTCTTTGTGTTGGCGTTCTAACCTCTGGTGGATTTGTGAGGACTATGGTTAACTGCTCCTCAGATCTCTGCAGGGTAAATCCAGACAGCTAGCTAGACTATCTGTCCAATCTGAGTTTTCTGTCGCACGACTAAAACTACTTTTGAACTTTTGGTAAATGTTCCACCAAAACAAGTTCCTTTCCGAGGCTATTTTGCAGAGGCACAGTGGCTCCGTCCGGCACTTAGCGCCACCCAAGGTGACGGTGATTGGTTTAAAGAAATGCCAATAAACCAGAGCACGTTTTTCTCCCATCCTGGAATGCTGTTTGGACTCGCCAGATCCTCCTCCGCAGCACTGTGGAGGAAGGTCTAGCAATGCGAGACTGGCATTAAAGTATAAACAGAACCACATGCATGTGTGCTGTAGGGCCTGCTGCTGTGTCCATATCCAGTATATTCCAGTATATCCAGTCCTTGAGGGAGACAAACTGACCCAGTAACATCTACTCAACTTCTTCATTGCAGTTTGAGTTATTGGAGTTTGTTGAGGTGGAGATGTTTTTCTTTGATTGTTAAGTCATTGTGGTTACCAATGCTCACAGTTTCTTTTTATTTCCAAGAACCTGAAAATAGAAAACTTACTTGCACCTTTAACTTCCTTTTTCTGATGATGCAGCATAAAGTGAAGGTAGAAGAAATCCTTAGCTAAACTGTTGGCTAGCCAATTTAGCTTTCTTCTCTGGGTCAGTATGGGATCAGTATAACTCCCGTATGCTACAATATGTCTTTTACAATATGTAATTTTAGATGAGCATATATCGTCTTTCTCACGAATCTAATCCATTACACAAATCCATATATTTATTTTACTTTGTTGTGACAGTCACTGATGTTCTTCTTCATTCCAGAGATTGTTTTTGTCCTACTCAGGTACATATTGGCCTTCCTAAAAAAAGAAGAAAAAAATAAAGATGACAGCTTTGCATCTTCAGCCAGCTGTGTAATTATGGAGGAGTAAATGACAGCCATGCTGCTGGTATGCACAAGAAAATGTTAGCGATGCAGATGCCAGAAAAGCCAGCACTTTGTTTTTCAAGGGTGATGTACACATGGAAATGTGTGTGCATGTTCATTCTTTCTGTGTACATGCACTAATGTGTGTGCATGCCCAGGTTTAGATGTATTTTTGTGTGTACTCATGTGTGTAAGCATGTCCTTACATGTGAATGGAGCTTACTACAGCGCATACCTCTGCCTGCAGAGCCTTCCTCCTCTGCAAGTACCTGCCTGTTTTTGTTTTTCTGTTTCATGGGGCCAGTCCCCTGACTCAATGCAGCCTTTATACCTCACTGTGAACGCTGCTGCCATGCGGGTTGAAACAAAACACACACCTCTAACGCAAAATAACCGCCCACACTCGCCTTTGAACTTGTTAAGCAATTGAATGTTACAGCAATGCGTGGGTGGCAGGGTAGCAAACTGAGCTATTCACCAAGACACAAACATGTCTGGAACTTGCGAAGCCCTAGCTGGAGTGTAGCTGGTTAATAGGAAACACACAACATACAGTGTGTTATTGTGCTTTCAGCTTTGGTCAACTGATAGGACTTCTTATTAGAGTAGTCAAAGGTGGAGGCCACTGGATCCTAAAAATAAAATGATTCATTCTGTTTTGCAAAGGAAATCTGATCTCATTCTGTGGTCCATACTTCTTATGTGTGGCCCATACTTTGTCTAAAGGCACCGTTTTATAAAAGGTTGAAGGTCACCTGATGGTCACAAATTTACAAAAACATTCATACATGTTGATCTTAAGAAAATAATGCTTTACTCAAGGTGTGGATTAGTTGTAGGATAATGGTGTACAATAGTGCAGCAGGTGTAAATAAAACGAACCTTCTCGGCCCTCTAGACGGGCTCATACCTGCAAACAATAGAGTTATCAACCTTCTATCCACACACAGATTATTGAGTTGATGCTGTAATATTTGTTATCAGAGAGTCAAAGGACTCGATCACAAGTTCTTTTGATAAACTTTACAATCTTATCTTGAGTTAAAGTAGTGATACCACAATGCAAATACACTACTATATACCAACACATTCTCTTACTCAAACGCCATTATCGATTTCCAAAGACCCCTAAAACGACACATACGGTTGTTTTATTTCCTGTCGCATGGGGGCTGTTTAATCATGTGAAGGTTCTATTCAACATAACGTGCACAGTTTTAAACATAGTGTAAACGTTGTGAAATGGAACTAGTTAAAGTAGCTATAAGGAACTTTTAAATGTTTCTGAAACTGTGTAAAGTTCCATCTGATGATCATAAAAGAGCTGTAACAGCAAATGAGACAAGAACGCTAGTTTTATATAGTTTTTTATTAATGCCTCTGGTCTGATTTTTCTTGCGAAGTCCCAGAATGATTTGCAGCAGGTAGACAGCGCTACAGTAACACATTCTGATGGGTCACAGATTTCAGCGTGACACCGGAAAAGCCTATGTTAGTGAGTATCCAACCAGGTAAAAGGTAGTAGTAGATTTCTTTATATAGTCCCCCTGTACTTTTGCAAGCACATTACATTACATTTTGAACAGAAATTAACACTTGCAAAAAATAATTTCGTTGAGCAAACAAAAACCTATTCCGTGCTCAATAAATGTATCTGCATGTTTGCTATTATCCATATTAACGTGCAATAATAACCCCTGTCATGCAGTTTCCTCAACTGCCCTCTCAAAACCTCTTTCTCTGCGTGCAGGTAGAAGCTGCTGCGCTCCAGTCATGTCTCCCTCGCTCTTAACCTCTTCACTCCACTCCACCGGAGAAGTTTTGGGATCTTTAATCAAAATAGACCTGACCCTCCCTTCACCAGCAATACATTTTAGATGACCCTCCAAAATGATATGGAAACAAGGGATGGCCCTCCCCAACTATTTATTGATATCTTCTGTACTGGTTTGCGCTTTTCAAAGATATACAGATAAACATTGTTCTTTTACAGCCATGACATACGTGACTAAACCATTCTCATCTTACACATCACACTCCTCTGTTATGGTGTGGTGGCCATTTCAGTAGATTTACTCACTAACATTGTTGTGGAAACACAATAACCATGGAAACTAAATGCAAACTTCCTGCATTACTGCATTACTTCAAATAATAAGTTCCTCATCTAGTAAACTAGTATTCACATGAAATAAAACAATAAAATATTGAGATCATTCAGCAAAGCACACTGGGTAATAAGACATTCAACACTGGTTGCTATGGACTCGTCACTAGGCTTCCTCAGTCATTGTATATTTTAGCATATAGGTAAAGCTGCCGAAGCTGAACATTATCCAAAACTCCATTTCTCAGACGAGCTTCAATTTGGGAGCTTGCATGCTACCACTCCTTCCTTCTCAAATGCCTTGAAAAGGCTGTCGTTTATATATATATATATATATATATATATATATATATATATATATATATAATATCACCGGGACCCAAAGGTATGGCTGCAGTCTGGAGACCTCCCATCTCATACCCTCCTGACTGGTGCTGTCCGCGAGCTTCAACTTTTCAAAATAAAAGCTTGCGTCTGGTATGTTTTCGTACGGTGTTTTGGACGTTTTTTTAACTAAACAGTACAGCAGTCATGCTAATGAATAAAATTATTTTTTCAGCAGATGTCTTAGTTACAAAACGATGGAGCTAGCAAAGCAGTTTTGTGTTTATATGTGCGAGCCGGATTTATTCAGTTTGGGAAATCCCACGGTCTCTAAAGCTACAGCTCAAATTGTCTGGCTGACTAAACAGGGAGGGATGGGGGCCGAGACTGAGAGAGCTACATGGATAAATATGCACCAAACAAGCCACTTTGAAATTTTGCTGTTCTCATGAATACAAAAGTTGGGTGACCCTCCCCCCTAGACTAAAAAAAAATGGATGACCCTCCCATTAACAAAGAATAAAAAGACATGACCCTCCCCGGTCCCTTACAAGTGTGCCACAAAACCATCCACTCAGAGAATTAAAGGTTCATTTTGATTGGTTGTTCGTCTCCAATTAGATCGTAAGTAGCAGGAAACGCAAATCTACAGCTCTAGCTAGCTGTCTGGATTTACCCTGCAGAGATCTGAGGAGCAGTTAACCATAGTCCTCACAAATCCACCAGAGGTTAGAACACCAACACAAAGGAAGCCCTAGGTAATTTAGGACATCCAGCCTAAATGAGTGAAATCCGGCGGAATTTCCCTTGGCAACAGAGCAATCCCAGAAGTGGAACATCTTTGATATAGACTAGGCTTCATATAATGCGTTTGCTTCCGAATAGCACCCGACCAGACCAATCAGCATCCAGAGCTCATTGGCGATTGGATTAACCATCTGCCAGGGACTTTTTGAAAGTGCCTGCCCTTTTCCAAACTGTGTCCAATGACGGCTTCTCCGATGGTTCTGTGTGACAAATCATCTGGCATGTCAGGTTAGGTCGTTATGAGCTGCTTGCACAATTGACCCATATGGTGTTTTTTGGGGTGAGGACAGGCTGCTGTTCTTCTTTATTATTATAAGATATATTTTTAAAAAGGCCTTAGACTAGACCCAACTTTCTAACTGCTGCTTTTGTTTGAGTTTTTATGTGTATTCCTTTATAAAACAACATATGTCTTGTGACCAGTGAACTAGTGAAGTATTGTTCAAACACATTAGACAAAAACAAAAATAAATGAAGCATGTATTTAATACATATTTCAGCTACATTCATCTGTTGCAATTTCAAACAAGGAAGATAGCAATTGAATAACGATAGTAAAGAAATGTAGAATCTGTGTTCACAATATTAGATAATCCATCTTGCAGCTCTTTCGAACCTCCTGTTTCTCCACCTCTCGCTCTGCTCCAACCCTTAAGTGGTTAACAGCCATCTAGCTGACTCTTAAATGGCCCAGATTGCCATTACTAAGGTTTTCTGGAGCCACCCCTTAGCCTTTTAATGACAGCTGCTTCCGCCATTAATTCTCAATCAATAATGCAAAAACACTCAGAGTAAAGTCCATCCTGCCACAGCTTTATTTTCTAATGCTCTCCGAAAGCTAATGAGTCAGGCTAATTGGTCCGCCATCATCACCACTCAGGAGTTTACCAGAGGAAGTGGCTCTTTACTTTTGATCTTTAAAGAACATTAGATAAACAACTGGTTTCCAGTGTATGACCATCACAACCATCCTGCCCCGTCAAAGCAAATAACAAAATGTGTTTTTCCGACACAGCATTTTCAGTCATCTTGTATTTGCTCAAATACATTGCTCTAGTTCTGGTTCAGATACATTTTCTGTGCATTCCTAGGCTTTCAAACCCACCACAGCATTCTAATGAACAGTTTCTTATGATATCGTACGGAAATGTATGCACACTATAACATATGATATCCTACGAAATTAGGAGACCGCCGGCTGGTCACGTGACGCCGGCTGGCTACGAGCTCAATGACGTAGAGCGGCAACTGCTAGCTGTTTAAGCCGCTACAGAGCTTCGCGATGCAGGCTACAGACCTCCGTTGTATCAGTGGTAGTTGGTGGTTCAGTTACCTGAAAATAGTTGACTTTGAGCCAGATACAAAGCACCGCAAGCTGCCGGTCGTTTCGGCGGACATTACTGTTCAATTTAGTCCACAAAATATGAGCATTTTGCCACGATGAAAGTTAAGATTAGGCACCAAAACGACTATTTAAGATTAGGATTGCGTTTGGATTATAACACTCCCAAGGAACATGCATTTCCTGGGTGAAAGTCTTAGTTTTCCTCGGGAAGCAAACTCCTCTCTCTGGCTTGAAAGTCCTGTATGTTAACGCCCACCCATCCACCCCGACCTCCTCCCTACATGGCCAGCCGCGGTCTTATACAGCAGCCGTCAATGTAGTGAATACAGAAAAAACAAATGTGAAATGCTTACGAATTACAGTGCTTATCCTTTTGTAGCTTTTTGAACGAATGGTTCATGAGAACAGGCTGAACCCACATAGCAACACTGTGAGTATGTTTGAAAGACCTCCGACAAGCTGCTATGTCCAGTTACATTACATGTCATATAGCTGAGCTTTTATCCAAAGCGACTTACAATTGCTATATATGTCAGAGGTCGCACACCTCTGGAGCAACTAGGGGTTAAGAGTCTTGCTCAGGGACACATTGGTTGATGTATCGCAGTGGGAATCGAACCCAGGTCTCCCACACCAAAGACGTGTCATATTCACTGTGCCATCACCACACCTGTTAGTAATGCATTTAGCATGTGTTTTAGTCTCAGGGTCATCTGATAGTGAGAAGAGAAACCACATAGAGATCTTTGTTTTCATGTTAAAACCGGAGGCGAGATGGCAGGGACACACATTATGATTGCTGGGCCGATTATGTTTATCATTTTAACATTACAAAGGATGAGAGTTAGACAGTGTCAGTTCAATTCTGTGCCAGACGTGGTTGATAGTTAGGAAGCAAAATCATGGTGTTTAAAGTCAAATTTCAACATGTTGGGAAACACGCTTATTCACTTTCTTGCAGAGTTAGATTAGAAGATCAATTACTGGAATTGTTGGGCCTTTGTAAATTAAATAGTGTGGTTTAGACCTATTTTATCTGTAAAGACAAAAACATAGGGATAAAAATGACAATGATGCACATGTATACCTTTTCCTCAGTTTATTTGCCTTTCTGCACAAAATGCAGCATACATTAGTTAAAACAAGCTAGATGTCCATTTCAGTTTTTGTACAGGATAATGCAAAATACCTTGTGTTCTTGCAGGATTTTAGGGGTAGCCTTGTATAGTAATCCTGTACACACTGTGCGTAATTATTTTTCTATGAGACATGCAAGATAATGATTTAGTCTCAGGATAATTAGTTAAGGGGAAGAGAACCCATATAGGAAGCTTAGAGAGAAGAGAAAACAGCAGCGAGATGCTTATTGAGAAACAATCTGTGAGCAGTGTGGATGTGGCTAAAGCAGGTGGAGCTCTTGTGCTTGTATGATCTATTGTCACATTAACTCCATAATACCACTCAATAGTGTCTGGAGGCTATTTCCTAATGGTAATTCACCTCATTTAGCAAATCACACTATGGGGCATTTTGTTTGTTTATGGTCACAATAATGCATTTGGGAGTCCAGCAGTTATAAGAAATGAACTAGTTTTTGCCATCATCAAAAGCAACATGAAACTGCAGTTTGAAATTGCAATCATTAACCCCCCCCACTTCTTCTCTTGCCAATATGAGGGGGCTTCCCAAATCCAATATTATCTTGTAAAAAACATGTAGGCTGATGGATTATCCATAAATCACACTCTATGCAATACTGCAGCATGATCGGGGTCATGTAATCATCTCGATCATTTCAAACAAATAGTCCCCTGTTCGATCAATACAGGTTCAGACGCAGGCGGGAGAAATGCTTTTCCCATAGATTTTGTAGTCAGCAATAGCCTCTCGGTTAGATGCTGTCTGCTATGTATTTTTCAGTAAAGACTAAGTGCATGAGGTGACTAAATGGCTGCAGTATTGAATGTGTTTTAAATTAAGGGCCAAATGTCCTGATTTGATGGAAGCACATCATCATCGGAATGCCATGGCAGGTGATTTGTGGACAGCTGTGACCTAAAGGTTAGAATCACCTAACTTATGACTCCAAGTGAGTGGATGGGATTTAACAGTGTCAGAAAATGTTGTTAAATGGCCTCTACATTTGAAATATGGATTGTGCAAATGATTAATATGCAGAACACATTCTTCCGCTGCAAAAGAATTGCATGATTGATACTTGCATGAGGAAAATCAATATCAGCATCTTTTATTTAAATTGTTTCAGCAAGATAGTCTCTTAAGATCTAAATTGCTTTTTTTGAAGAAGCCTTGGCCAAAGTCGTAGCACTAGTACATAACATTTGAGACCGACACCATAATGTAGAAATAAAGAAATGACTAAAAGGAAGATAACAAAAAAACTACAAGGATTTGAAACATATGAAGCAGAAAAGGAGGAGAAAATGTAAACCAAAACACACATTTGTATTGAATAAAATTCTTACCTGGGTTCTTCAGACAACAGGGACAATAGAATTTCCCTCCAGAGAGTGTCAGATCTCATGTTGCTGTCTCCCTTTCTTTTGTCTGACAAACAGACTGGATGAATGACGTATAATATAATGAAGTATATTTATTCCAGAATGCAGATTCACAGCAAACGGGTGCTCATGTGATTCTCCTGTGAATTGTGATGTAAGAGACGATTGCAGATCCCTTGATTGTGATGAAACCCAATCTGTTACTTGGACGAAAAACACTCCACACGATTGGTTTCTTTCTCATAATGCTGACTGTGACATTGTTTGGTCTGCCATCATCAGAAAAGACAATGGAACAATTCTATATATATATTAATATTATACACCACCAATGTTTTGCATGATTACTGTGCTTGTTTTCCACTTCTGGGCTCAGAGGAAACACAGCCAGTTCAGTTTGTGGACTGCCAATGAGCTCCCCCAAAACAGAATATATTTACTTGGAATCACATTACTTGGGTCTTATTTTTGTATCTTTTGTAACTGTTTAAAGGCACAAATAAGAACTGATGAATTGTAAATTACAGTGTGGACAGTCAGCCTTTAAAAACATTAATAGTAGTATTACTAATTTTTGGCATTGTCTGCCTTTATTAGACATTAGTTTATATCCTTGATGTTCCACTTCCGGGATTGCTCCGTTGCCAATGGAAATTCCGCCGGTTTTCACTCATTTAGGCCGGATACCCGTTGCCTTTGGCTTCCTTCGTGTTGGCGTTCTGAACTCCGGTGGATTTGTGAGGACTCTGGTTAACTGCTCCTCAGATCTCTGCAGGGTAAATCCAGACAGCTAGCTAGACTATCTGTCCAATCTGAGTTTTCTGTTGCATGACTAAAACTACTTTTGAACGTCCACATGTTCCACCAAAACAAGTTCCTTCCTGAGACTATTTAGCAGAGGCATCGCGGCTCCGTCTGGATCTTAGCACCACCCAAGATGATTGTGATTGGTTTAAAGAAATGCCAATAAACCAGAGCACATTTTTCTGCCATCCCGGAATGCTGTGTGGACTAGCCAGACCCTCCTCTGCTGCACTGTGGAAGAAGGTCTGGCAATGCGAGACTAACTAAACATTGATTAGAGGGATGCCGAGGAAGCGAGGGGGAGAGAGTTTAGGTTAAAATCCAATGACAATGAAATAATGCCACGGTTTATCTAAGAGTGAGGTAAACTGATTGTTTCTCCTTGGTTGGGTTTCTTTTCACACAGAGAGTAATTCAAGCGAAGTACACCTGGTAGTTGGGTCGGATCGAGGTCGGATCCCGTTCCCACAACAAAAGAACCACCGGTCACCTGTCCAAACCAATCACACCAAGGGGAAAAACAGACCAGAGTCCGATTTAACTGGACTAAAAAGTGCAGATGTGAAAAACCCTAAATCCAGTGCCACTGGTGAGTGTTCTTTCAGCCAGACTGCATGCAAGTTGTGTTGCAACCGGAGTTTAGAGACATGTATTAGATAAATATCCATGTCAGACACAGACTCTGGGTTTGTGAAATGAATGGCACATAATGGAGGCATCCATCAGGCAAGGGTCCAGACTGTTGACCCTTCGGTACTTATTTTTTGGTTATAGGTAAGTTTTTAATGACTAAGTTATCCAAGATCTTCTTTTTTGTTGCAGCCTTAACCTGCCTTGTTGACTTATTAATTTCCCAACATTTGACAAACTCTAGAAAGAATTAGACATAGTTAAAAAAACTTGTCACATTTAGCAACCATTAAACAATTAAGGGATTTTTTTCTTTAAACAAAATTTTGAAATTGAATATATCTGGTGGCCAAACTGCATTTTGTTCTTTCTCAACAGTCATGTTTTCAGGTCTCTGCTTCTTCTCGTGTGGATTTTTCAGGGTATGACTTTTGAACATCGCCGCAGAATTGCAGCTCTCAAAAGAAATGGAGCTCAGGGCAAATTCTTTCAGGAAGACTTCTAAAACATAATCACTTTCTCTCTCCTCTAAACGGATCAGCTGTAGAGGTGTTCACTTTTATCTTAACCAATCAGAAGCGGCCATGAAAATCACGAGCCAATCACTGCATGACATCCCTGTTTTAAACCTGTCTCTCTCTGCTGCTCAGTTGTCATTTCAGGATAAGAGCACAACCCTCCTCCTCCCCTTGCTCCTCCGGTCTTCATCACACACAGCTCCTGGGTCCTCATCTGGCAGGCCACTACCGACGGCTCTTCGGTTTTGGTTTCCAGGCTCCTCGCGCCACCATCAGTGTCTAGACTCCATCGGGGGATTATCTTTCGGCTTTCTACCCCTTTAAAAAAATTATATTTTTTAAATAACGATGGAGTCTAATCTCCAAAGACTGTACATTTCAAATCATGCATATGTACAATAAATCTTTTCATATCTGCAACGAAGTCTCTCCTGATTGAAGCACTTATTCTTTGATTCTAAGAGACTGAAACCAAAATCTTAACTGCCATTCTTCTGCCATCATACCACCCAGGAATAGCAGCTAAAACAAGAAACAGAAGACAGTTGATATCAGTGTGTTGGAAATGAATAAGCTAGAAAATGACTTTCCAGTGACTATAGTTACAAACACACACGCACGCATGCACGCACGCACACACACACACACACACACACACACACACACACACACACACATACACACACACACACACACACACACACACACACACACACATACACACACACACACACACACACACACACACACACACACACACACACACACACACACAGAAGTTTTCCAAACAGCTTGTTTTGACATGTAAAAGCCAAATACATTGTGGCATTAATATTTCTCTCTTGTTCACAATTTGCTGACAGAGTGAAAATATACTGTAAGTTACATTCTACTGTGTATAATACAGTATGTTTTAGGATTGAGCAGCCTGTCAATCAGAGAGCAGAGCTTCACAAAATAAATGACGTTTGTACAGCACAGCAGTTACACATAGTAGCTTCTGTTTCCCACAAACACTGGGGAATGTATCATAAGATCAAGCTGTTTGGTATGATAACGTGGATGCAGCATTTTGCCTAATTACATTGTGTGGTGTATTCCTGAAGCTCTGTGCTGTGTGTTGGAACCCACATGACCCAAACAACTACCTGTGCATTTGCTGTGCTTAGTCGGATGTAACTAGTTATTTTAAACATCTTTGTGTGTCTGCAGGCCCCCTTTCTACATCTACAAGAAGATTATAGAAGAACATGGCACATGTTTAATTGGTAAAATAAAAAATAAAACATAATATAGGTTAATACATAGCGACAATTCAAGTTGAAGTTTGAAAGATTTTGATTTGTTCTTGTTCTTTTTTTCAGCAGATGTAATGCTATGTGCTCTTCGCTGTGGTGTCTCTGCTTGTCACCTTAAAAATAAACTTAATAAGACCTATGGTCCTGTGATAAGGTCCAGGAATTTTGGGCCAAGATACATGACAACCTATGTCAGATTGCAGGGACCCAGGTTCCATTCAGCCCGAGATTATTTGTTCTAGGAGATGGTCAGTCCTAAACGGAATAGATAAGAACATAAGAAGCTGGGTCCAGACTAGTTTAATGATAGCCAGAGAGATCATTTTAAGAGGATATAGGTTAAATGTGCAAGTTAAATCTGGGTTGTGTTTCTTGTTAGGGCCTGAGCGCCGACAGCGGCAAAGGCCCTATTGAAACTGAAGGAATTATTATTCCTTCCTTCTTTCTTCTGGCAAATTTATTGCCTTTTTGAGGGGCTTAACATACTCAAAAACTCACCAAAATTGGCGGTCGCATCAATCCTGGTGACAATTTACGTATTTTAAGGGTTTTGGGAATAGGCGCATAAAAATTGCTCGCTAGCGCCCCTTACAAAGTTAATAAAATGGAGCCCCTGCAGTACGTTTAACGTAGACTAACGAAACATGGAATACATATGTTACATACATACATACACATACATATATACATATATATAGCATGTCAAGACGTACAAAAACGCTCATTGGAGCCATACACTAAACCCAACAGTTAGTGTGATTTTGGCCATTTCCACATGTCGTACTTTAACGAACTCCTCCTAGAGATTTCATCCGATCAACTTCAAATTTGGTCTGTGCCATCTTAAGACATTAAAGATGAAAATTTGTTAAAAGAAAAACTTTTCGTCATAGGGCGTGGCCGTGGCGGGGCGGCCATTTTGTGCGTTTCGCTATCGAAACAGGAAGTGGGTGTAACTTGAGTGTACATTGTCCAATTGGCTCGAAACTTTTCAGGATTCATAAGAATCCAACCCTGACGACATCTTCAGGCCGATATTTACTTAAAGTCATAGCGCCCCCTAGTGGCAACAGGAAGTAGGCCTAAAAGTCAAGGTGCTATACTTTAACGAACTCCTCCTAGAGATTTCATCTGATGGACTTCAGACTTGGTCTGTACCATCTCAACACCTTAAAGATGAAAAGTTATTAAAAGAAAAACTTTTCGTCAAACGGTGTGGGCGTGGCGCAATTTTGAGCATTGATGAACAAAGAAGTTGTTGTAACTTTAGTGTACATTGTCATATCTGCCCGAAATTTCTCACGTTTGACAAGAGGCCTGAGGACACCTACAGGCCAATATTGACTTTTGGTCATAACGCCCCCCCACTGGCAACAGGAAATCCGCCTTATATGACAAACATCATCCGATTTACATGAAACTTATAATGTGTGGTCTACATGGTCCCCATGGTCCCCATACTTCAACCACGCCCATGTACTTAGGCCATGCCCCTCTTTTATGGCTTTTGAAGCGTTTAAGGTAGAGTCTTGTGTGAGGTATCATTGTACTCAGCAGATAGTTTCTTTTTGATTGGTGATGGTTTGCCTTGAACCCTATACTTTGGCCACACTCCCTTTCACAGCTACTGAACTGTATGACGTAGAGTCTTGTGTGAGGTATCATTGAACTCAGCAGCGAGTTCCCTTTTCATTGGTGACGATTTGCAGTGTCTGAGTGCCGCGCAAATGCACGGTCGCAAGGAGCGGCGTCCGCCAGTAACCCCAACGCGGACAGAGGCAGCTTTAATTTTTCTTCCCCTCTTTAATGCCTTAAAGGGAAACACCACCTAAATTAAGAATTGCAATATGTTATTTCCATGGCCTAGGAAAGTTAAGCAATATTTGTGTACATGAGTTACTTTCTCTTTCTCTTAAAGCCAGAAACCAGAGAAGTAAGTCTCAAACTTGTGATGTCAACAAGTATAAAGCCTGGAGCTGCTCCATAGAAAATGAATGGGAGAGTGATTTTGTAGACCCACAGAATGCTTTTTTTCTTTTTTATACACAAATGAGCTCCAGTCTATTGTAATGTTCTCAGTTCTGAAACAGTAAATGTATACTCAGAACATTCCCCTGCATGCTCTCAGTAGCCCCTTTCACACAGCCTGTTCCAGACTGTTAGGCCGCCTCGCCGTCTGTGTGAAAGTTATAAAGATGGCGTGGAGGTACAGCGTTGTTGCGCCTTTAAGCCAACAGCGGAGGAAGTCACCGAGCGGTACCAGAACTGAACTAACATCTGTGTGGAAGGACAGCCAGCATGGCGGGACTACATGCAGTCTAATGCACCAGTCAACCCACAGGCAGGTCCAAAAGTGACAAAACAGCGTTTTAAGTAGCCAAAGGTATTAATAACTTACAGAAACCTTGCGTGCAATAGTTCACCTTCCCTTCCACCCGCTCACTCCATCTCTTTAACGGTGCAGCTCGGCTCAAACGCCAGTGCTGTTGTGTTACACATTGTGCCTCTTTTACTCCCAGACGTGCTATGTGAAATCACACACTGGGGCGGCATTATGCCGTCTTTGCTTGGTTCTGTGTGAATAAACAAAGACGGCATAATGGCAGACCTTATTTGTGGTGCCATTGTGGAATCTCTGTGTGAAAGGGGCTGGTGTCATCTAAATCATCTTTCCCAATTCATTGTCTTTAGAGCAGCTCCAGAGTTGTTTTTGTTTACTAATATTTTTGGACTGTCATAGACCATAGGAATATGTCTAGGAAAATGTCCGTAGTTCCCCTTTAACACATCTTAAAGTATTAAATAAAACTGTGTTAAAACATAGCGGACATTTGTGCCTAATGTTTCCCAGTATTTACATTTTCAAATTAAGCATCAGCACAAATTGTTGTTCACTTGAAGTACAATTTTCTGTTCCGTTGAAGGCCACTGTTAAAGCTATAGTGCGTAGTTTCTGTCTCCCCCATGAGGAATTCTAAGTAATGACAACAAAACTGTTGGCGCGTCCACATGATGCAAGCCTTCCGTGATCGCTCACCCGCCTCACCCCTCCTCACCCCTCCTCCACGCAGTTGCTAATAGTTTATCCCGTCAAATTAAGGAGGACACAGAGGATTATAAAAACATGATGGAAGAGGTATTTATCTTGTAATTATTATGTCTTCTTCTTCTCCAAAGCTGAAAGTTGCTGTAAAATGCATCAGTCGAGCTTCTGAGCGCGAAAGTGGCCGGACGGCACCATTTTCTGAACATAGCCATACTGAGAAATCCAGAGAGAGTTTTGTGAAACTGATAGTCTTAATTAGCTTTGTATCAACTCATTTGGCAATGGCTTGAATTCAGCAAACATTCATTATTATAGAATAGTTGCACACTATAGCTTTAAGTATAACCTGTAACTTTAACTCACTGACCAAAGGTTAAAGAAAATGGGTCAATGTCTCATGTTACTGTATGCTGTTAATATAAAACACCCTCACCCTCAACAGATGTGCTTCATTTCTATCTAATTGAACTCTGCCTCACTGTGATTGGTCCCCTGCTGTTTGTGAATGGGAACACTGACTGGGAAATGTCATTCATGTGTTTGGCTCTGGCTCAGATTAAAGGTCCCATTATTATCAAATGGCCTGCTGTTAATGTCCCCAGGCACATTGCTCTGTGGAGGTCACCATGTTAATAGATACTAAACTAGCCCATTACCATTTCAATGCATGCTGCGCGAGTACAAGCTTTTAAACACAGTCAAAGAGAGACAGAGTTTTTTTTATTATCATATTTTGTGTTTGATTATGACTAGCTGTAGAAATAATTCATGTTAATGCAACTGGTTATGCTTACCATTGCTACAAGGACAAGATATTTTAACCATTTCATTCAATTAAATGTGAATATGTCACTGGAGAGTCCCTCCACGTATTCATACATGAAAACATCCCAGTAAAATATCAGCTTTCATTAAATATCAAGTTAAAACTTTAAAATTTTCCATTGATGCATGAGGTTGTGCATTGTTTACAAATCCCGAGGTAACATTTACTTAAAAGTAAAAAGGACAAACATTGAAAAATAGAATGTGGCATCCATAAATGTTAACTCAACAACAAATGAACCTATTGGCCTCATTTTGGACATATTGGATTGAAACCAGAGCTGAACACAGAAGGGTAAACATTGAAATTGATGGTATTGATTGAATTACTGGAAACTGCCTTAGGTGATGAAGAAAAGACAGTCAAGAGGAATTTCTTGGGCAGCCAAGCGAAGGACAGAAGTTGATCTCTGGCAAAATGATAGATAAGTTAAACGATTTACTTTCTCACTTATCTCTCACTTATATATAATATATATTATCTCACTTTCATGTGTTTAGGGGATTATATTCCTTCTGGACCTTCGGAAACAGTGCAAACATCACTGTATACATCTAAAATACATTTTTATTATGTCCTTTTATAAAACAAAAAGCTTCCCACAGTGTACTTCACCACTATAGACGTACATTCTCTATCATACAGATATACAGTATAATGGTTGCGGTTGCAACAATTAGTCATGTGCACTCCATTACTGGGAACATTGGTCATCCATTACTGGGGTGTGTATATGTGTATGCCCATTGGCAGAAATGGTAGATGGTAAACAAATCGTTTTTCAATTGAACAGTTTACTAGCCCGTTATATGTGTTCATGTTGTAGCATTGATCCTGCATTGGGACAAAAGGCAGAGCAGGAAACATGCACAAAATAGTTTGTGCCTGAGGCCTCTCCACGGCTTCAGCAAGTCACTGTGTTGCATATTGGAAAGCAGGGGAATGATGGTTGATGAGAATCCATTCACGTTTCTCAACCAACCTCTTTTTGTAAGTGCACTATTTTAAAATCTGATCTGATTTTCCACATCTTGAATTATTTGTATTTAATGGCACAACATATGTGAGTGATCTAGTGATGAAAGCTGCAGCAGACAGGATATTTAACAGTTATTTCTGGTTAAACTGAAAATTCAGATATGAGAGAAAGGCTTGTGTTGAAATCATGGCTTACGCTGTGTTTGTGGAAAAAAAATGACTTCATGCACACAGGATGGACATCCTGTCTTAGTCACCCAGTCACATTTTCTAAAAGTGTGTGTTTTAAAGTGTTTGAAAATGTGACACATTGCCTGGCTCTTCTTTCACTAAATGGAATCTCCTTTCATTTCTATGATCTGTGTGTCAGTATTTGTTAACAATTTCCCAAAGACAAATGTTCACTTCACAATGATGTTAAACCTTTGTGTAAAACACAGAAAAGCTGCAAATCCTCGCATTTGACAACTGATGAGACCTTAGCTTCTACTGTACCAATGATTTGTATTTTATTTCAGTAATTATGTTTTAGTTTATTCAATTTCAGTATGGCATTTCAGTGCAGCTTTCTGTAAATCATCTCATTAATTTTGGACACTGCATGACTTTTTTTCTAGATGAACGTTTTAACATGTAATTATGATAATTACATCCACATCCTGAGTTTGTCAACCGCATTCTCTGTTCCCTTTCATATAGTTTCCGTGTCCTCGTGAGGACGAGGAGAGCAATAAGCTAGGCCGATGGCCACAGGATGGGAGTGATGGAGTCATTCATCCATTCATGGGACGTATCCCAGGGGGTTGACATGACATGGACAATAGATGATCACAGTTTTCTAAGGAGCAACAAAGGGGCTTTTTTACCGGCAGACTGTCTGCTCAATTTCCTGGAACGTGTGGGGGGAATTTTGTTCTCCTTTGGTTCACTGTTGATGTTTCCTTGAGCAAGGCACTGAACCCTGAATCACTCACATTATGCTGATTAATGGACAACATTGGGAGACAGTGGGTTTTCCTTTACTCTGAATAAAGATGTTAAACCAAAAACTTAATCAATAATAAATAAATAAAAATTGACAATGACAAAAACATATATTTCCTGTGTAGAACAGAGAAATAGTCATTCAATCATCTTCAATTATCATGTCTTAACTATTGATTGACGAATGATTCTGGCATTAGCAAATATTAAGTTCCATCTCTTCATGTCCTTTTTTTATTGTACTTTTTAGAATGACATGCATGACTGATACAACATTTTGACACAGGTTTTAATAGCGATATTGGCAAATGGCCTACCTGCTGCATTTGGATGGAAACTTTCAAAGTCTTTCACTTCAGAAAATCCAAGAAGAGACTTAAAGGGTAACTACTTTCCAGCCTGGACTAAGTGACCCAGTGACTGATGGGAACAACAATCTTTGACATTGGTCCAGTATTAAGAGAGATCGCTGCAGTCAGCAGTGGTGAAACAAGCTACAATGTAAGTTAATAGGACAATTCTGCCCTACAAAGGCAAAAGACCTTAACTCGCCAGAGTGTGAAACTGAGAAAAATGACTTTAAAGTTATCTTAATGTCCTGACAATTGAGTTATAGGTATAATATTGTAATTTTCACATTTTGTAGTGTATACCTGTATTAATCTATCCACAAAAAAATGTGAGCTCAAATTTGACCTTTGACCCTTTTTCGGAAGTTACTGTATTCTGCCTTAGCATTGCCCTTGACAATCGGTCATACCAAGGCAAAATACCTTAACTTCTATTTTATAGCACAATGTTATGATAACAATGATAACTTTTACTTAAAATGTAAGCAATATTAATCCTATTGGACTCACTATGATAAAAATGGCTTCACATTTATCAACATCATATGAAAATGATATATCAATAAGTTTTTTTCTTTATTTCATACTCATACTACCACACAGGCAGTCGCATGATTGATTCACACACTCTGACAGACGTCAGAATTAAGCATGAGAGTGTTTTGATGTTTTAATGCATATAAAGCATGTTCTTCTGTTTGGATATGAGGCACTAATTTAGACTCATTGCATGAATGGAGACGTGAACATAAAGATGCGTCATTCACGATATATTAAGTAGCCACGTTGGTTTGTTTTGATCTTATAATACATCCATAGATGCTCTGCAGAGAGGATGGTTAGTTTAGCCAGCAGTTAACATCACAAGAATTTGTCCACATTTCAAGATTTGTGGCAAACTAAGATAAACAGTTAGACTACAAACCGACAGCTTTTGTTTTAGCTTATTTGTCAAAATTCGCTATTTAGAGTAGAGTAGACCTGTGTTTGTGTAAACAACAGGATGGACGAGAGTGGACTGCGCCCAGACAGAGATTGAAATATATGGCTTCCTACATGTGTCTGCCTGTAGACAGGTGAGTGGGTATTGATACGTATTTACTTTTAGGTTTTATTGTAGCCTACTTACAGTAACGAGTGTAGCGGTATCTTTCCCAGTCAGGTACATGTGCTGCGCATCAGCGTCGTCCTCTGCTGTGTGTGCGTGCGTGCGTGCGTGCATGCGTGCATGCATGCGTGCAGCACGGGCAGCGCATTTATAGAGTACCTTAACTCAATTTGAGCATTCTGAAGCTCCATGAAACTAAGATAAAGAACCGTAACTGATGTTACGGTATTCTGCCTTGGCTTCTCTACGGCTTTTGAAGTTACGGCAAAGACAACACACAATTTTCTCCCCAAAACAATAAAATTGACTCAAGATATTTGTCCACATGATAAAGCAGATCTTTAATATTCAAAAAATGACAATAACTCATTTTCGACCAAAATTGAGTTACGGTCTTTTCGCTTTGCACGGCAGAATTGTCCAGCTTGTATTTACCTTCAGAAAGTGCTCGTTTTGCCACTGACAGGCTCAGATTAATATTCTAAGTGTCTGACAACATTATGGAAAGGATCCCTTCAGAGATAGACCTTTAAAGCCTCTTTATAGAGCCAACATATTTTCACATGTAAATCGGTGAACTATGTGTTTATTTCAATCAAAACTAGAGTTGTGATGGTTGGAAAAGTGAAGAGATGACCCAAAACGGCTTTTCATAGTTTTATTTTGTTTCTGTCGACTTTGAATGAAGTGTATTTTACAACGCTAAAATGACGTACGGATTTTTAGACACGGAGACTGGTGGGTTTAGCGAACGCAATTTCGCGGATGTTTATATGTTTAAAAAAAGGATCTTAGTCTTTAACAGAAAGGTTGACCTCCTTAGAAATCCTTTCCATAATGTTGTCAGACACTTAGAATATTAATTTGAGTCTGTCAGTGGCAAAATGAGCACTTTTGTGAAGGTAAAGACAAGCTGAACAATTGTCCTATTAACTTACATTGTAGTTTGTTTCACCACTGCCGACTCCATCGATCTCTCTTAATACTGGACCAATGTCAAAGATTGTTGTTCCCATCAGTCACTTAGACACAAAAACATCGGAAAATAGGGTTGAAAAAAATGGTAGTTACCCTTTAAACTCAGATTCAGGGTCATATAGTTTCTCAAATGTCATTCTGTGTTTTAATGTGGAACAATAATATGTATTAACTATATATATCCATTTCAAGTTAAACCTAAAAATCACCAAGCTAGGGAGTTAAGTGTATGGTCTTTCCACCGAGCAATATCTCCATTATAAATAACATTCCTTTAGAATATTCTGTGGTTTGTTGCCTCGAATCAAACCTCATTAAATGGGCAAAACAAATGTATCACTGACATGGTTTGGCATGTGAGCCCCACTGCCAAGCACTAGTTAAATCATCATATAAAAAAGAAGAAGAACCCTGATCCTCGTCTCTTGCTGGGTGCCCAGACTATGATAAAGCTCTTTTCATAGAGATTAATCTTCCCCAATGTGGTTTATTCCCATGTTTTGCAGGCAAGCAATTTTTCCCCTCCTGCTAATCTCTTCAAACATTTTCAGGCGAGCCGAATGCAGACTGGTTTGAGTGATCAAGCTAAATTGCCTAAGAGGCCATTAATAGTTTATAGGGCCGAGGCTGATGAAAGACAGGCAGGAGAAGAAGGAGAAGAAAGCTAATTAAATCAGTGTCGGGGGTCGCTGGTGTCTTGGGTTGGCATGGTGGGCCGTAAAGATTACCATTATCACTTTCATTACCCCAGTTGATTGTTTAGAGCTGGGGAGGGTTTGGGGATGGAGGGACACGTGGCACCAAATTGCTTCACCATCCCCATTTACAAACCTCTGACAATTACCATTATCGTAAAGTTAGGGTGCATGGGGTGAGAAATTTGATTTCACAAACAATACTCGCCCACCCTCTGTTTATATAATTGTAATGGTGCGCTTGATTTCTAGATTTCTAAATACATTACAGCTGAGATAAGACAACATTTCACTGTTTTGTTTTCTTTGTAAATTTAGAACCTGGCTGCACTGATGTTGGATGATAACGCCGGCTCATATAGAGCTCAATAGTCCTGCCCCTCCTCTGAGAGACCTTGGGTTCCGGAAGTAAGTTTCCCATTCATTTCTCCCATTGACGTTTGGAAAAATCCGTACATAAAGAGTTTTAGACCGTACCTTAGGCTAACCAGCTACGACGTGACTCATAAGCATACAACATATCATTTGGACTGAAAAAACGAACAGAAAATCCAAAAAAAGTCAAAGGTACAAGACTCTGTACATAGTTTCATTATTAAGCGAAGGAACTACTCATCCCATAAACCACCGTGCACCACTGAACAAAGGAAGCTACGTTAGTTGAGCTAACAGCTAATTGGGCTAACCGCTAGCTGAGACAGCATGTAATAACTTTAAAAGACTAAAAATAAAACCTGAAAATAACCGTTAAACTATATAACGGCTGTTACGTCAGCTGTAGCCTGCTTTACCCAGTGTTTAGTTTGAGTTAACGTTATTTTAGACTGAATCAAGCTGTCAGCTAGCGGTTAGCCGAATTAGCTGTTAGCTAAACTAACGTTAGCTTCCCGGTGGAGGCTAACGGCAGAAGCGTGGAACAGATTGTGATTTGTGCAGTGTCGTCAATCCTCGTAGAATAGAATAAAAGACATTTATCTCAAAACAAGGTTGGTGCCCCATGAACTTTTGGCATCTATATGAGCATATACAATCGCTGAGTCATGTCGTAGCTGGTTTTAAGTCTATCGTCGACGGTTACCATTTTATGGCTTATACTCCAATTTGTCAATGGAGAAATTGCATTGTATTTTTACTTCCGGAACCCGCTGTCGGCGGGACTGTTGAGCTCTATTCGGTGTTCCAGTCCATCCAAGGGGGATGGGATTAAAGAAAGACATTTTTTATGGACCTGGCTTTATACATTAGCATCTCAGAACAGTAAAAGAAAAACCTCCCCAAACAGGAGTTGCAAAGTTAGACGGCATGTAGCATCACGGCTTTTCTTAATTGGAGGTAAGAGGCCTAGCCCAAACCCTAATCACAAAAACCAACCTGAGACCAAACATATGTAGGAAGTGTTACCACTATCATTAAGTGTAAATGCAGTGGAGTAAGCATAATATTTCCATTTGTAACAAAGTGGATTACAATTTAAGATAGCAGAAAATTGAAATAAAGAGTAAAGCATTAGTACTTTAACGCACTTAGTCACTTTCCACCACACAAACACACATATTCAGTGCGTACCTAATGTTCTATTTTCAGCATTGACTGCTCCACGTTTCAATATATATTTTATTTAGTGGAGAAGAAAATGCTCCAGTCTCTAGAGACTGAAGTACAGATATAGACTCAGTCACTTCTTTCTATGTTACATAACCTTCTAACAATGCAATACTGTATGTATAATTAAAAACAACAACTGTTATTAAAGTTGTGAAGGTTGGCCAAAGTAGAATCACATATGTTCTGCCATGCTTTGAATCCCATTGCTCACCCGCTGTTTGTCCAGCAAGGTAATAACAGGATTGACATTGTTCCCATAGCAATCTGCTGTTCATTATTGGATGCCGGTCTGAACTGGGCCTGTAACTCTTTCATACTCATACTCTCTCCTTGTCCACCCTTTCTTTCAGCTCCTGCCATGGATGGGCTTCTGCCAGCCTGGACGCTTTAACACAGTGTGCTGCCACTGGGTCAGCTTTATAACTATGCACTAATGAGCTAGTGGCTGATTGTGCTGTGGCACGCTTACTCATTACCTGCAATCACCATGGAGACACTTTCTGTGGAGGCAGCGCCGGATGCCATTGTACTCGTATATGGAGCAGTATATATCCAGGGGAGTGATGCAGAGACAATGTTACATACTAATGAAAAGTCAAAACAATCTGAGCCAGGACTGGACTGATGATGATGATGATGATGATGATGATGATGATGATGATGATGATGATGATGATAATGATGATGATACACTGGCCATTTAATGTCACATCTTCAGCTAGGCTTAAGTTTCCTGTTTTTGCCACACTAGTCTCACTTTGCCAGACCATCCGCATGCTGCGGAGCGGAGGAGGGTCGGACTAGTCCACACAGCATTCAGGGATAGGAGAAAAACGTGCTCTGATTTATTAACATTTCTTTAAACCAATCACAAATGTCATGGGTGGCGCTAAGCTCCGCATGGAGCCGCTGTTAAATAGTTATGCGAGAGAAATCTCAGATTGGACAGATAGTCTAGCTAGCTGTCTGGATTTACCCTGCAGAGATCTGAGGAGCAGTCAACCATAGTCCTCATAAGTTTAAAATTCCAATACAAAGAAAGTGGAAGGAAAACAGACATCAGCGAAATTACATGCATCCGGCAGAATTTCCTGCGGCACTGGAGCAATCCCAGACGTGGAACGTCAAGGATATAAGCTATGTTTCCATCCACGTGTTTTTATGCGAATTAAGTGACATCGAATGAAAAATGCCTTATGGAAACAGTAAAATTCGATTGAATTTCATGAACATCGACTCAAAGTTTATACGTTCGGTCTCAAAGGATTTTCTCTTGATCGATATACGGTTTATGCGATAAACGCTAATGGAAACGTTATTTGCCGAATAAATAATGAATTGCGATTCATTTTTTGGTAATTTTATGGTTAAACAGATGCACTTGTACGGGTCAGAAGTGGTGAAGACCACGCGCCCAATGCCCACTACTGGGAGTGCCAACGCAGATGTCCCTTATCATGCAACGACCGTCTACTACAGCCTGTATTACGATTGATAGCCAGCACCTTCTATTGACAAAATCCCTGCAGCCTTCAGCAGGGGGTCTAATCGGGACGTGAGTCCCGTCTATTGCGCCATACACTTGTGGCACACGGTTTGCTCTGGAGTTACGCAGCGAGATCTTATGAGCCTCATCCACTCCAGGTAGGTATATATCTTCGCATCATCCTCGTTTGTATGGCATTGCACACGGCGTAAACACACGGGGGTCTTGATGACCCCAAAGATTTCGCCTACCACTCTGTACTCTGTGCATGTTGCCAGTTTGTAAAGCGCGATGGCGATACGCTTCTTGATTGGAACTGGAGGGCCATGGCTTATCTGAGTCAAGGGACGGGCCAATAAAATTACACAACAGGTCAAATCCGAAAATGCTTCAACCAAGGGGTTTCCGTGAAGTGTCTCTAAACCACGATCTCCCAGAACTGTTTGGAGCGCTGTCGTTCCCACACCACAGGCCGCCTCCGTTGTCGTCGGGCATTTACGTGCATCTGCATTTGCATCATCACAGCAATGTGTTGATAGCGTCATTGTTTTCTTATTATAGCTTGATATGTTGCTATCAGCTGACACATAAGCACTATTACAACTTGTGCAATATTAATCATTTGTAGGTAGACGGCGCCATCCATTTTGTCTGGCAAAACTTGTCTGGTAAATGTTAGCTTGAATGTTGTGCGATTCAGTGCGAAAATGAATGGAAACACCATAAAATGTCTCAAATCAATTAGATATACCAATTTGACCGCAAAACATGATGGATGGAAACACACTTTCTTCGGCTTTTGTTCGCACAAGTTGTTTTACCGAACTTCAGATAATTCGATTGACAAGTGGATGGAAACTTAGTCAGTGACTATTGCCACACTAACTCTCATGTCATTACAGACTCTGACACTCCCTCCTGCGTATACGCGTATGCTATATTTAAATTCCAATCAAATCAATAGATTGTGATTTTTATTTTATGGTATGTCTCTGTATGACTACATCGATGTTAACAGCTAGCTTGGCAGAGGTTTGCCAAGGCAGTTGTTCATGGTGAGTTTTTATAACGTTACCTCACAACATAAATTGCAATTTATGATTTTTTTTTTTTTTTTACACAATGAAAGCTTAAGTTACTCTCTGTCTGTATTACTGTGAGAGTTCATGTTACATACATTTTGTCATCTGCCCATGTCCCCAGTGGTTTCCACTTTCCATATATATATATATATATATATATATATATATATACACTTTTTATTATATGGTATGTTGTCTGTTTTGAACAAATTGCAAGGCATTAATATTATAAGCCTACTGAAAAAAAAGACTTTTCAAGTTTCATATATTAGGGTGTGACAGGAAGGGAGAGGAAAAATAGGCAACAAAGATTTGGAATCCTATTTTATGTAATTAGTTACTGCCCAAACCCCATAGGTGTGTTTATCTCTCTTTCTCTCTCTGTCTCTCTTGCTGTCTTTTCTTTATGCAATAAGCAAGAACATATGAGAAAATTAGATTTAACGATTTAACGACCAGTTGGTGTAACCGAGTCTACATCTCAGCAAATGACGGTCCATAAAATGTGTATAGAAATAGGATTATTGACTTCTGTCGCCTGCAGCATATGAATGCAGTCTGATGCACTCTGTGCAGTCGTACTTTCTGTTTCTGTCCTCGTCCAGCACCAAACTGGGAGAGGGGATTAAAGAAACAGCCGGCCTGATGGATCCCAGCCCTGCTTCTATAAATTATGCTTTTAGGGAGGCTTCAGTAAATAGCCAATGAAAGTGTTTGTAATAAGACATTTGTTTTGTTGTTTTGTCTTAAAATTCTTGCACTGCTGTGTTCTGGGTTTGACTGAACTGGTTAACAGATACAGCAAGTGTTGAAGATCCACTTTTTACTGCTATACTAATGCTAAACATTAGGAATTGATCAGAAAATTGTGAATTGTTTGCTTTTCTACAACAAAGACATTTAACAACTTGGCAGTTGGCTGTAAGCCATTGGAAGTGTTGTGTTTGAAATCTTTGTACTCTATTAATGCTTTTTTAAGGGAATATTGGATTTGGTGCCAGTGGAGGGTTATAAGGTGACAAATTAATCCTAAAACTTTGACGACATGCACATTTACCTCACACATTCAGGTAACTGAAACGCACTAACCTCATTCAATCTAAAAACATAGTAAACAATTAAAATCTCCAAAGAACCTTATTGAAGGAGCTGATGGAATTAATTGCACTTAGTCTTGCATTGCCAGACCTTCCTCCACAGCACTTTCTTTAAACCAATCACAATCGTCTTGAGCAGTGGTATGCGCTGGACGGAGCCACGGTGCCTCTGTCAAATAGTCTCAGGAAGGAACTTGTTTTGGTGGAACATGTGTACGTTCAAAAGTAGTTTTAGTCATGCAACAGAAAACTCAGATTGGACAGATAGTCTAGCTAGCTGTCTGGATTTACCCTGCAGAGATCTGAGGAGCAGTTAACCATAGTCCTCACAAATCCACCAGAGGTTAGAACGCTGAGAAAGAAAGAGGAAGGGGACGGACATCCGGCCGAAAAGAAGGACATCCGGCGGAATTTCCGGCGGCACCAGAGAAATCCTGGTCACTCTTGAATGCAATCTTTAAATTTAAACTATTAAAAATGATCAAAAGCATCTTTATATATTCAGATATCTTCAGATAATTGAAACCTGCACAGCAAATGCACTAATCAAGCACTCCGAAACACAACTGACACTCCCCGCATTAAATAATAAGCTTTACAGTATTTATGACTGAAATGTTTTCATGAAGTTAATTGAAATTGAATGCTGCATTGATTTAAAGTCCTAAATTATGAAAAAAAGAAGTCATCTATTGATTATGAAGCGAGATTTGCACTAGCTCCTGGAATTTCCAGGGTCATGCATGAGAACATAACATTTTGAGAATGCGGATGGACATCAGACACGTCACAGGTGAATCATGCTCAGTTTTTTCTGCAATGAAAACATATTACTTCTGGACTCTATCACAACTGCCATTAAATGCCACTATACAATCCTTAAAGTGGAGAGGATATGAAATGCCATAAAGTATGAATTATGTGATATACTTCTTCTTGAATCTATTTGCAAAAACTTCTGGAAACACGCTCCTATTTTATTTAGCAGAATTGTCATAGACTTGTGCAACATATTACAGTAATGGAAACATGACTAGTTTGCTGTGTGTGTGATCCGCCAGTGTTTTGGTGAGTTTGTGGATCAGGTTTTTATGAGCTCGGCCATCAGCCCCATCTCCCACTGCTGCAATGTTTCTGGTAGCGCTGAACTGTTCTGCTGCCAGGCTCCGTAATGGAAAAACAGAGGGCCCAGGCCCTGGGATGTCCAAATACCGTGTGTGTGTGTGTGTGTGTGTGTGTGTGTGTGTGTGTGTGTGTGCGTGTGCGTGTGTCAGCAAAGGCAAGGAGCGAGGGAGTTTATTTTTGTGTGTACATGTGTCAGCATGTGTGGGTGTGTGTATCCACATACTGTAGAGGTCTGCAACAGTGGAATATGTGTTTGTGTGTGTAGAGCAGGGGGAGTAGTTTGTGTATGTGCAGAGAATGTGTGGGTTGTATGCATGTGCATGGATGTGTTTATCATTTTTTGTGTGTATATGTGACAGTTACAGTACACAAGAAATTAATTTACCTGCATGTGTGTCACATACACACACAAAGGGAGAGAGAATATATTCATGACTGTGTGTGTGTGTGTGTGTGTGTGTGTGTGTGTGTGTGTGTGTGTGTGTGTACTCAAACAACCGTGCATGCCCGGCTGTCCGAGTGCCTTGTCCATGTGTGCCTTCCTGCATCTGTTTGTGCATTCACAACACAAAGGCAAATGGGAAACATGGGACGGGTGGAGGGGGCATTTGGGAGTGGGGTTGGAGGTTTTGAGGGGTTACAGCTTTCTAACATCTGGAGGTCCACTCCCACGTTCAGAGAATTCCTTGAGAAATGTACACTATTTGTCAGAGTCGATCGGCGGAATGCTGGCAGGCCTTCCTGACTGTGACTTGATATTGTGTGTATTCTGTTCCCACTGATACAGTGTGCAGAGGAAATGAGTTTCGGTTGCAGAGAGACAAGAGCGACATAGAGGGGGGGTTGGGATGGTTTTCATTTAGCTCTCTTTATGAGTCATGACAAAGCTGGCCGGGTCAGAGAGGAGCTGCGTGCGAGAAGAGGAGGGAGTTAACTTGTCTGGTTGATGTATGACAAATGCGTCAAGAAAACGCAGGCAGAGGAGAATTGGAGTCTTCCCTTCTCTGTGAGATGGCAATGACTTTTTTTTTTTTTCCTCCCTCCAGGCAATGAGGTTATGCATTTGGACAGGTGTGAATGAATAGTAATGTTGTTATCTGGAATGGAGTGCTGAGATGGATGGAGCGAGTGCTGCCTTTTCATTATGACCACTGTAGAAGGATCGGCCGTCCCCGTGAGAGTTTATGGGGCATTATCTGGTGTAAATGGCAAAATAAATGGCAAATAAATCCTGCATCTTGTAGTTTAGATTCACTTGATTTTGCATGTGTCACTTGCAACATTGGAATATGTAGACACACATACTGTACATGCAGTACATGCATCATCTGGTAACATGTTCTGCCATGCAATTTAAACATACACAAACACATTAATCAACACATATGCACACATGTATTTGCATACACTTGTGTGTGCCATTTGTTAACATGTATACTGTATATAAAAAACAAATACATAGAGTACATCCACGTGTATAAATATAAAGACATGATAGCAGACACCTACACATGCAGAGAAACGCTCTCAGAGTCGTACACGAAGAAAATTGGATAAAAGAGATTTCCTGGTGGGGCGCACTGGTAGCTCACCTGGTTGAGTGTACGCCATGTACAACTGCGGGTTCGAATCCGACCTGTGGTCCTTTGCTGCATGTGATTCCCCCTCTCTTTCCCCTTTCCTATCTTAAAGCTGTCCTGTCGGATAAAGGCCTAATAAGCATGCCCCAAAAAATAATCTTAAAAAAAAAAGATTTCCTTGGGAAGTAAACAATCTCCAGATACTTATAAGTCTCTCATTGCCCCTTCTCTAACAACACCAAACTCTGACAACAACAGGACTACAGTAACTTTCTTCTACTACTTGCTCCTCTGAATCTGATGACTGTCATAAAGAAAAAGAACAGTAAATGTACCTGGGTTTGGCTTCTTACATGCTTTACAGTAACAAAGACATTGTTTGGGAAATCATGTCTGTTAAATAAGGATGAGGTTGGAAATATTTCATAATAGTGTTATTGTCAACAAACCCCAACAAGCAAAACCAATAATGATTGATCCTACTAACAATTATTGTCTGTATCTCAAACCTGATAGCTTAGAGCTCCATTATTATCCAAAAGCAATGAACTATTTTGAGTTCTGTAAAGTATAACTAGTAAATAATCTCTTGAGTGACATATACAGTATGTGTATTAGTCTGCCCCTGAAAATAGTCCCCACAGAATACGTACTATTTCCTTCTGTTTGTGTAACGTAAAGTGCCTAGTTGTTTTAGAAAAAAACTTAAAAAAAAACAAAAAAAACTATTTGTGACCTCTTTACAAAGCATGACATTAGGTCTTCTGTAGAGGCCAATGGGCTTGCAGCTGAGCGCCCCAGACACTGTGGTCCTTTGAAACTATTGACACGTTGTTGGTTTTGCTCTTTTCATGGGATTTGTTGAAAGTGACTAAAATATAAAATAACAACATCCTTTAACAATCAACAGCCATAATCATAGGTCCTTGGTGGACTGTGAGCCCTATTTTAACGATCTAAGCGCACGGCGTGAAGCGCCTGGCGCAGGTGCGTTTAGGGTGTATACAAATCCACTTTTGCTAGTTTGACGGTGGAAAAAAGGGTCTGTGGGCCAGGCGCATGGTTCAAAAGGGTTGTACTTAGTGTCTTAATATAATTCATAGGTGTGTTTTGGGTGTAACATGCAACCCCCCTCCTGCAGCTCCCATTCCCTTTAAAAGCCAGGCGTGTTTGGACCTTGGAACAAACTATTATGATGGAGGATTTGCTGAGCAGGATGGAGAGATGTTCAGGAGAAGAAACTGATCTGATCGTGTGTGAAGTGAAAGACAACTGCGTTGGTCTTGAACTTGCACAGACACTTGCGTCGGGCTTTGCGCTGCGCTGGGTGCCAGATAGGCCCTAAAACTCTTTGAGACAGTAACAGTTTAATACGTAAGTTTTATACTGCCAGCTTTTTGTCTTCTGTCAGCTTTTGCCCCTTCTGACCACCGCAATATATAAATATATCTCTCTCTCTCTCTGACCATGAGCCAGTCAAAACAATGACGGCCAACCGCTCATTATCAAACAAGCTGCTGATTGGCTCTGAGCCACAATGAGCCAATCAGCAGCTGGCTGAGTCACAATGTGATGCAATACAGTAGTGTTTTCAAAGGAATCATTCTGGATAACTGCCTTGCTCTTGTCCCTTTATTTTCATTGGTTTTATTCAAGTATCTGATATCAAAAACAATTCCAAAGTAAAAATAATTATTATTTATTCAAAACAAATCTGAATACACAATTTGTATTGATAATTAGATTTTTTGGTTTGGCAATATCTTTGAACCAGGTTAAAATAAACCAATAAGCTAATTTTTAATAAAATGTTTGCTGTATTGTGACATACTTCTGAACTTTTTCACTGAACTATTTCATTCTGGATTAATCCATACCATAATGTAAACATGCATACATTAAAATTAGTTGGAATATAGAGGAATGTCATATCTTATTCTGTACAGTATCAGTTTAGCTGTCTATCCAAAGTGATTTGAAGTTAATCACCTGTCAAGTAATAATACATGTTGGAATATGATCTCAACCAGGTTATGAGCTAAAAAGATATTAAAGATAAAGCCATGAAAATAAAGAACCAGATAAGGTAAACACAATCAATGGAATGTTAGCAGGGAAAAAATTACCTCCTAAAAATATCGATCAGCTGTTATTTATTAGTGGTGGCAGAAATTCAATTAGCAGACCTCCTTCATGGAAGCCCTAATTCATACCACACCGGGTCGGAGGAGGTCTGCGGCCTGTTTATTTACGGCTGTTGAAGTGCTACATGGTTTGTTTCAACGGCCGTTACGTTCCTCCCCAACAAAAGCCCTCCTCGACCCCCACTATTGGCCCCTGACCTTTGACCTCTAGTGTAAGGGCTGGCCAACATCTGGTGGAAGGCACCACGGCGCCCGCCGCTGCTCTGGAGGAGGGAGGGAGGAAGGGTGAGGGGTGGTGCTGTTCCACATAATTCACACCTCAACAGACGAGGATCAGCTTTGAAGCTGGCATTTCAAAGAGTCGGCGCTGTTTGTCCGTGTTGGGGGTCAGCAGGTCAGACGGTCAGAAACCGTTTGAATATCATACCTGTATTTTGACTTTTAAGGCACAGTGAGAAAGACTGTTTAAAGGGCCTTTTATGTTATGTTTGGTCTTAAAAGTTAGACAATGAAAATTGTATTTGAATGAAAATTAATACAAATTAATTAAAGCAAATTGCTCTGCAAACAAAAGACCGATAGATAGCTGCTTGAACTGATTTCACTTATTTTCAACTGAAGACAGAATTAACTCAAACTAACAATACATGAAGAAAAAAATTAAATGAAAAAGTTGGAACTCTTGTGTTGGAAAAAAAGTATACAGTATATACAATGTACGTTGACACTGTAAATGGTGCAGACAGCGCTGTCCACATGTTTTTGGATAACAAATACTGAAGGAATGAATTAATAGATAATCTAAATTATAGAAATGAACACCAAATTAAAGGACTTTTCAATGACTGTCAACAGCCTTTTGGGAGCTATTCATTGACAGGACTTTGTGATGGACAAGAAAAGATATCGGGCCCTATTTTAACGATCTAAGCGCATGGCGTGAAGTGCCCGGCGCAGGTGCGTTTAGGGCGTGTATGTGTGCTGCTGCACGTCCCTGTGTGTGTGTAACAAGCACATACACAGGGCAATGTGCGTGCAATGTGCACAAGCCTAGGAGCATTTTACTAATGCTCTGTTAAAATAACAATGAAATGCTGCGTTATTGACTTTAGACCAGGTTTTTGTTGGTCAATGGTGCGATCACTTCCCACTGCCTCAAGATAGCAATACTCCCAGAATGCACCTGAACACACCTCCCTGTAAGAACAGCACGCCCAGAATGCACCTGAACACACCTCCCTGTAAGACCAGCACGCCCAGAATGCACCTGAGCACATCTCCCTGCATGCCCATGGGCCACAGATGGGCGCAGGTGCATTTGCTATTTAAACAACGTGGGTGCTGGACAGGAAACTGACAACTGTGTCGGTCCAGCCTGGTCTCACAGAATTCCGTGAAATGATCATGAACTGTTAACAGTGCATTACGCGGTGGTGACACGGAATGTGTGAAAATTCCGTGTGGCCACCACGGAAAACAATGCCAATGTAAAGTCAACGAGAAGATGACGTAGCATTAAAAGCGACTACAGTAGAGAGTAGTATGTAAGGCCGAAATTCCGCATAAGGAGGTTGGTTGGGGTGGTGGATGGGTCAAACACAGGCCTTTCACCCAGGAGACCGGGGTTTGTGTCCCTTGTGTAATGGAACCATAAGCCCACCCACGACCTTTTCCTGAACCCAACCGTCCCGTTCTTCCCGCGTGTCACAGAACCATAAACCCACCCATAACCTTTTCCTTAATTTAAGGGGCCGTTTTTAGTTAACGGAATTCTTCCGTGGGCCCATCACAGAATTTTCGGCGATCCGTGTTCATTTCACGGAATTCTTCCGTGGGCCCATCACGGAATGTTTTGCGATTCCGTGAAACTGCCACAGATTTTGAGTTAAGGGGCCGTGTTCATTTCATGGAATTCTGTGAGATCAGGTTGGTCGGTCTTAAACTAGCAAAGACACTTGCTTCAGGCTTTGCGCAGCGCTGTTGACAGACTGATGACAGCGCTATCAGAAAACCTTCAGTACATTCAGGGTTGGGTACTGTTTGAATAGTTTCGAAACCCCCCCCCACCTCTGGGTGAGACTTGGTTGTACCCAACCCTTCTCCGTGTTTTCCAAGCACATAGCACGACCGGTGCGCTTCGTGAGTTTATTCAGTATGCAGAGAAGTGTAAAAGACCAGTCCACAGTCTGCGCTTCTTTTCCTAGAACTCGTATTTCTTTCAGAGGACTTTGTGCCATAAATCCATATTCTTAGATCTAATATTGATAATCTTTTGTCCATATCTTATTCATTTTCGGTCCTTTTATTGTCGTTAGTTGTGATGCTAAAGCAGTTTTAGCTTTCCCATGATGCTTTTGAAAGTTTTTGACCAATCAGATGAGTTGCTTTCAGGGCCCGTGAAATAAAGTTGGAAAAATACATATTTGACCGACCCACAATGCTGCAATATATAGTATTGATTTTGCCTTTTCGAATTGATAGACATTTTGAATTGAGACATTTGAATATAGTGCTCACTGCTCATATGCCTACATGTATGTAGTTGGATAAGTTAGTAAATTACATTTGAGAAATCCCCTTGATTACAGTCAGGTCCATAAATATTGGGACATCAACACAATTCTAATCTTTTTGGCTCTATACACCACTACAATGGATTTGAAATGAAACGAACAAGATGTGCTTTAACTGCAGACTTTCAGCTTTAATTTGAGGGTATTTACATCCAAATCAGGTGAACGGTGTAGGAATTACAACAGTTTGTATATGTGCCTCCCACTTTTTAAGGGACCAAAAGTAATGGGACAGATTAACAATCATAAATCAAACTTTCACTTTTTAATACTTGGTTGCAAATCCTTTGCAGTCAATACAGCCTGAAGTCTGGAACGCGTAGACATCACCAGACGCTGGGTTTCATCCCTGGTGATGCTCTGCCAGTCTTCTACTGCAACTGTCTTCAGTTCCTGCTTGTTCTTGGGGCATTTTCCCTTCAGTTTTGTCTTCAGCAAGTGAAATGCATGCTCAATCGAATTCAGGTCAGGTGATTGACTTGGCCATTGCATAACATTCCACTTCTTTCCCTTAAAAAACTCTTTGGTTGCTTTCACAGTATGCTTCGGGTCATTGTCCATCTGCACTGTGAAGCGCCGTCCAATGAGTTCTGAAGCATTTGGCTGAATATGAGCAGATAATATTGCCCGAAACACTTCAGAATTCATCCTGCTGCTTTTGTCAGCAGTCACATCATCAATAAATACAAGAGAACCAGTTCCATTGGCAGCCATACATGCCCACGCCATGACACTACCACCACCATGCTTCACTGATGAGGTGCTCATACTCTTCTCTTCCCATCACTCTGGTACAAGTTGATCTTGGTCTCATCTGTCCATAGGATGTTGTTCCAGAACTGTGAAGGCTTTTTTAGATGTTGTTTGGCAAACTCTAATCTGGCCTTCCTGTTTTTGAGGCTCACCAATGGTTTCCATCTTGTGGTGAACCCTCTGTATTCACTCTGGTGAAGTCTTCTCTTGATTGTTGACTTTGACACACATACACCTACCTCCTGGAGAGTGTTCTTGATCTGGCCAACTGTTGTGAAGGGTGTTTTCTTCACCAGGGAAAGAATTCTTCGGTCATCCACCACAGTTGTTTTCCGTGGTCTTCCGGGTCTTTTGGTGTTGCTGAGCTCACCGGTGCGTTCTTTCTTTTTAAGAATGTTCTAAACAGTTGATTTAGCCACACCTAATGTTTGCTATCTCTCTGATGGGTTTGTTTTGTTTTTTCAGCCTAATGATGGCTTGCTTCACTGATAGTGACAGCTCTTTGGATCTCATATTGAGAGTTGACAGCAACAGATTCCAAATGCAAATAGCACACTTGAAATGAACTCTGGACCTTTTATCTGCTCCTTGTAAATGGGAGAATGAGGGAATAACACACACCTGGCCATGGAACAGCTGAGCAGCCAATTGTCCCATTACTTTTGGTCCCTTAAAAAGTGGGAGGCACATATACAAACTGTTGTAATTCCTACACCGTTCACCTGATTTGGATGTAAATACCCTCCAATTAAAGCTGAAAGTCTGCAGTTAAAGCACATCTTGTTTGTTTCATTTCAAATCCATTGTAGTGGTGTATAGAGCCAAAAGATTAGAATTATGTTGATGTCCCAATATTTATGGACCTGACTGTATGTCTGATATGTTTGCCAGGAGGACAGCACGGGGACGGGTGGTAGACGGGGGGCCTTTGGGGGGCCCTTTGAGGTATACCACATTGTCTTAATAGGGGCCTGGTGCCAGTGCGATACATGATATTCAGTCCAATACTAGTTCTCAAGTCCTAAATGTTGTCTAAACACAACCCATTGTAAAAGATGTTTTCTTCTATAGAATATTCTAAAACTGTAAAAAAAAAAAAATATATTGTACACCTGGTCCTGTCTGATCAAAGACCAAGCAAACACAATTCAAATCTCTATAACCGGTCTCTCTTGAGAATGAGGCCATGTCTCTCAATGAGATTACCTGTATAAATAAAGGTTAAATAAAAAAAAAAAAAGAAGAAGAAAAAAAAGCATTTGGCTTCGGTGCCCAGTAAATGCTCTACAGGTCATCCACTTCTTTTCAAATCCATTCAAGACCTTGTTTTACTTCTCTCACACTGGCAAACGTTCCCAACATGTTTAAGGAGTCCCTGGCCCTGGTATGAACTTAGCAGGCAGGACGACTTAAAGGTTAAAAGTGGCTTTCCTTGCATATCTGCAACAGCCAATCTGTTCATTTACAGCCATGAAGTTTCTTTGAGCGAGACACAGAACACTTCCTGGAGGGTCTCCTTGGATTAGACTGTCAGCTAAATGTAAATTTCTGTATCTTGTTAGCAGACAGCTTGGTGTGGCATTCGTCTCTACCAGCTCCTCAGCTCAGGCCTATTTTTTCAACGATGCCTCTTTTTTAATATTTGCTGTGCTGCATGTAAATTCCCAGCGCCGGCAGCTGCAGAAGCGAGTTACTCCGAACGACAAGTCCCATCTGTGCGCTCCTCACTGAGGATGTGACCACACAAACAAGAGCAGCAGTACAGTGGCTTTTGAAGGTACCATATATTTTCCATATTCACTCTCAAAAGCAACACTGCAAGGAAAATTGTCTTTTCGTTCGCAATATGATGCAACACAAGCATACAGCGGGGATAAAAAAAAAAAAGAGTGTGCTACCCCCCCTCCACTAACATCTTAGAGAAATACAAATGGCTTTCGCCTGGTTCACATTCCACATAAGAACACTTAGCAGCAGTTATGCAATGACTGAGGATTTATTGAATCCAGAAATCCTGCTGCTTTTACCAAGCATTCCCCCAAACCTAATTTATTTGTTTTCTGTCTTGAAGTCAACACTTGGTAACCAAAACAATATTTTGCACGTAGACATCATGCAGGAAAGTTTGAGTTTGAGTACTTCACAATAAAATGACATTGCATTGCCAAAAGTATATGGACATCCAAAAAGTACGCCCATACAGTGTGTATGAAAACAGATGAAAACATCTCATTCCAAAACCATGGGTTTTAAAGGGGACATATTATGCTTTTTCTCATTTTCTGTCATATCTATAATGTTATAATGTCGTATTTTCATGTTAAACGTGGCCACAACTTCAAATAATAAAGTTAACCTATTTTAGAGAAATCCCTGTGAGCTAAAACGTTCAGATTTCTACTAATCTGAACGCTCCAGTTTCAACAGTTTTTTCTTCTTTCGGCTCAGTGTTACGCAACTCCAAGCCGGCCTTCTTCAGGTAGGCAGGACTAGAGTGTTTTCTTTATTTAAGCCACTGCGGTGTTAACATTGTCGCATGTAGCTACATACTAACGGCAGTAAAATATGTAATCCTGGCTGCTAGTGTTGTTAATTATCCCTTTCTGTTTATGTAGTATTTGGTTAAAAAGCCTTTATCTGCAATTTTTGACGGTAGAAAGTGCTGCTTTGTTCCATTACAATCTAATGGTAGCCTAGTGCTAAATATTAAGTAGCTACATGCTAATGCAAGATAGCTGTAATCTTGGCGGCCAATGCTGGTCATTTCTCCCCAATTTCAGGGTCACATTACTGCTGGGACATGTCCGGTTGTGTAGTATTTGGTTTAGAAGCCTTTACTGGTGTTTTTTCACGATACAAAAATACTGCTATATACTCAGTTGCAGTAGCTCCAGCTTCAACTAGTGAAACAGCCATAGACTGTATATAGAATAGACCAACAGATCCCGTGTCTCTGGATGGAGACCAGTGAAGTCTATTAGAAGCACTTTTCCGGTGATGGCTGAGCGTTACTGAGCAGCCTCCAACTGAGCTTGAAGACGTAGATGTGACGTGAGCAACCTGTCTGAAAGTTGGAAGTCTTCTGGTAGCTGTGCCAAGAGAAATCTCAATCATTCCCAATCTAGCAGAGACGGAGAGCGTAGGTATATGTAAGGAGATAACATAGACACAGGTTAATTATTGCTCACTAAAATGATAGTTAACATTAGTAACTAGAAAATGCATTTCCTGCGGAAAATGCGTGGGAATGCTGAATAGCTGAATTGCTAAAGCTAAACTGGTTGAATAGTTTAAATCAGTAAGAAGAAGTTGAAGTAGTGAGAATAGTTGAAAAAGTGGAAATCGTTTTAATACGTATGAATTTCATTAAAAAGTTAAAAGCTTATGCTAAACTGAACTGTTGGCTTCAAAAGTTGAATAATGACAAAAGACGTAGAACATTGTGAGGTCTGAGTTTATTTTCTAACTGATAATCACTCACAAATGCAGAAATATGAAACAAATAGTACGAAAAATCTTAAAGCTTAAATGCACTACACGCTAAAAAAATCAGGAAAATTGTTAGAGTTGGAAGCTAAACTGCATTACCCAAGTGAAGAGCTAAAATACACTGTTAGAAAAGCTTGAAGCTGAACTGTAATACTGTCAAAGATGAAAGTTGAAATGAATTACCTAAAACGGCTGAAAGAAGAAATACTTTGTATTATTATCAGACACTGCATAGAACGAAAAAGCATCAATCTAGCTGATATGAGATGTGAAATATATTAGGTAAAAAGAATGGGGCTGAACAAAAGGAAAGAGAGGACAGAGAGAAGGAGAGAAGAGAGGAGAGAAAGAGAGGAGAGCCAAAATACAACATGAATAGCTGAATTGCTAAAGCTAAACTGTTTGAATAGCTTAAATCCGTAAGAATAAGTTGAAGAAGTGAGAATAATTGAAAAAAAGTGAAATAACATCTCAATCAGGGACATATTGACTGATGTATCACAGCTGGTTTCAAACCTTGATCTCCCACACCAAAGACATACACAATATCCACTACACTATCATCTGTATAGTTGAAAATGTTCCTTTAGCACTTATAAAGCCTGTCTTTGATCATTGATCACCACACCAGCTAATGCTAATGAGTGAGAGACAGTGTGAGAGAACAGTAGGTTCTTTATTTAGAACTGTAGGTGAAAGTATGGAGGGGCTGAAAATTTTGGGAGCGGAAGAAAATTTGAAGGATTTGAAGCATGATCTCATTGACTTCAATGTTTAAAAAAAGTGTTAAAAAGCTTAATATTTTAAAAAGTATAAATAATAGAAAAAAAGTTGAAGAAGTCCCGTCATTAGCTGAAAGAGCTGAACATTTTAAAAGTTGAATGGTTTTAATAGCTCAACGTGTGCAGAAGTTACAAAGAGCCAAAAAACGTACGGAAGAGGGAATAAAATAAAAAAAAGAGAGACAGAGAGACAGAGACAGTCAGACAGAAGTGGAACGCACAAGATATAGACTAATGTTCATATTACTGCCTGTAGTATTCAAGTTGACTGTCTGTGAAAGGGTTGTCATGGCTACTAATGACCTGTGACCATGTTGATAAACACCCTTTGAAGTCTGTGATGAGATCTCTTTGATCTTTAATCAGGTTAACAACCGTGTCACCTGCTGAAACTGTCAGCTGTGCCCCACTGGAGCTATTCAAAGACACAGAGCAAGCTCTGAAATAAAGCCTCAGACTGCTAAAACGATAAGTTCTATTGGTGAAATGATGTAATCGTGACCACCACAAGACCTTTGTGAACGTATTCATGTAAAATTTATGTTGATAAACTTAAAAATGTGGGCATATCAGCGATTTAAAAAAGTGGTTCGCTCTGCGTTTCGCTCAGAAATGTGAAGAATGTTAAACAGGGCAGTGGATGGACAGAGATGTGGAACTCTTGTCATTTGGAAGCTCATCGAGCCAAAAGTATAAGGCATATCACAAAATTGAGCACATTGCTTGAAACTAGACAAAAATACCTACGTTTTGATGTATAAATTGTGTATGACAAGTAGATATTGTGGGCGTGAGAGCAATTTATAGAGAGGGGACAAAGATATTTTTTTGAACGTTCTGTGCTCTGGCGATGACATCATCCACTCTAGGAGACGCAATACACACTCACTAGAAACGCAGAAAAATCCTGAAATGATCACTAAACTTAAACAACTTTTTCACAAAAACTGTAATACATATCAAACTGAAAAGATAGAGCCGGATAACTGAATATTTTGTGAACATTTTAAAGTTTGTTTGGCGTCTGTAGGTGAAAGTATGAAGGAGCTGAAAATTTTGGGAGCGGAAGAAGATTTTAAGGATTTGAAGCTTGCTCTCATTGACTTCAATGTTAAAAAAAAGTCATAAAAAGCTTAATATTTTAAAAAGTATAAATAGTAGAAAAAAAGTTGAAGAAGTCCCATCATTAGCTGAAAGAGCTGAACATTTTAAAAGTTGAATGGTTTTAATAGCTGAACGTATGCTGAAGTTACAGAGAGCCAAAAAACGTACGGAAGAGGGAACTAGAAAATGCATTTCCTGCGGAAAATGCGTGGGAATGCTGAATAGCTGAATTGCTAAAGCTAAACTGGTTGAATAGCTTAAATCATTAAGAAGAAGTTGAAGTAGTGAGAATAGTTGAAAAAGTGGAAATCGTTTTAATACGTATGAATTTCATTAAAAAGTTAAAAGCTTATGCTAAACTGAACTCTTGGCTTCAAAAGTTGAATAATGACAAAAGACGTAGAACATTGTGAGGTCTGAGTATATTTTCTAACTGATAATCACTCACAAATGCAGAAATATGAAACAAATAGTACGAAAAATCTTAAAGCTCAAATGCACTACACGCTAAAAAATCAGGAAAATTGTTAGAGTTGGAAGCTAAACTGCATTACCCAAGTGAAGAGCTAAAATACACTGTTAGAAAAGCTTGAAGCTGAACTGTAATACTGTCAAAGATGAAAGTTGAAATGAATTACCTAAAACGGCTGAAAGAAGAAATACTTTGTATTATTATTAGACACTGCATAGAAATAAAAAGCATCAATCTAGCTGATATGAGATGTGAAATATATTAGGTAAAAAGAATGGGGCTGAACAAAAGAAACAGAAACAGACAGACAGAGACAGACAGACCGAGACAGAGAGAAACAAACAGAGAGACATGGACAGACAGACAGAGACAGAGACAGGGAGAAACAGAAACAGACAGAGACAGACAGACAGAGAGAAACAAACAGAGAGACAGAGAGAGACAGAGACAGGGAGAAACAGAAACAGACAGAGACAGACAGACAGACAGACAGAGAGAAACAAACAGACTGACAGAGAGACAGAGAGAGACAGAGACAGGGAGAAACAGAGACAGACAGAGGCAGGGAGAAACAGAGAGAGAGAGAGAGACAGCGACAGACAGAGAGAGACAGAGACAGACAGAGAGACAGAGACAGTCAGACAGAAGTGGAACACTAAAGATATAGACTAATGTTCATATTACTGCCTGTAGTATTCAAGTTGACTGTCTGTGAAAGGGTTGTCATGGTAACGTATGACCAGTATGTGTGCGTATGTTTCTGTGTGTGCGTGTGTGTTTCTGTGTTTGCATGTGTGTGTGCATGTGTGTGTGTGTGTTTGCGTGTGTGTTTCTGCATATGTGTGTTGCTGGGTGTATGTGTGTGTGTGTGTCTGCATTTGTGTGTGTTTGTGTGTATGTGTGTGTGTGTGTGTATGTGTGCGTATGTGTGTTGGTGTGTGTCTGTGTGTGTGTGTGTGTGTGTGTGTGTGTGTGTGTGTGTGTGTGTGTGTGTGTCTGTGTGTGGCTGTGTGTGTGTGTGTGTGTGTGTGTGTGTGCGTGTCTGCATATATGTGCTTGTGCGTGTGTGCATGCATGCGTGTTTTGGTGTGTGTGTGTGTGTGTGTATGTGTGTGTCTGTGTGTGCGTGTCTGTGTGTGTGTTTGCATGTGTGTTTTTGTTTTTGTGTGTCTGTTTGTGTCTGTGTGTGTGTTTGCGTGTGTGTGTGTGTGTGTGCCTCTGTGTGTGAGAAAAGACAGACAAAATATAATGTTTTTTATGTCTGGTGAAAAGTGCTGTGTCATGCTATAAAGATTATCACAACATTACGTTACATCTCATTTAGCTTACACTTTTATCCAAAGCAACTTCCAATTGCTATATATGTCAGATGTAACACGGCTCAAAGTGGGCTTCGAACCTGGGTCTCCCAATCCAAGGGCATGTGTCATAAAAGAAAAAAGAAAAGGAAAGAAAACAGGAAAGAAAACAAATTGCTATGGGGATTGAGTGTTCTGCTTAAGGACACATCAGTTAATGTAGCAGAATAAGATTTGAACCCAGGTCTTCCATGTCAAAGGTATGTGTCATAACCACTACACTATGATTGAAAAGTGTTAGAGTTGGAAGCTAAACTGCATTATCTACGTGAAGAGCTAAAATACATTGTTAGAAAAGCTGGAAGATGAACTGTAATACTGTCAAAGATGAAAGTTGAAATGAATTACCTGAAAATGTCTTAATATTTAAAAAAGTATAAATAGTAGAAAAAAGTTGAAGAAGTCCTATCATTAGCTGAAAGAGCTGAACATTTTAAAAGGTGAATGGTTTTAATAGCTGAATGTATGCAGAAGTTACGGAGAGCCAAAATAAAACGTCAATAGCTGAATTGCCAAAGCTAAACTGGTTGAGTAGCTTAAATCCGTAAGAATAAGTTGAAGTAGTGAGAATAGCTGAAAAAGGGAAATAACATCTTGGTCAGGGACACATTGACAGGTGTACCACAGTGGGATTGGAACCCATGCCTCCCACACCAAAGGCATAAGACATGCAGAAATGTCTGAAAAGGCTGAAAGACTGCTGCTGCTGTCTGTGAAAGTGTTGTCATGGTGACGAGTGTTTATAAACATCCTTTGATCAGTTAACGACCGTGTCACCTGCTGATAAACTGCACCTGCTAATGCTGAGTGACAGACAGTGTGAGAGAACCCTTCAAACAAGCCTTCAAACAAGCCTTAATAAATCCACAACAGTACATGCTATCGAAACACCGACTTCACCGTTAGAGACACAAGACCTTTGTGAACGTATTCATGTAAAATTTATGTTGGTAAACTTAAAAATGTGGGCATATCAGCGATTTAAAAAAGTGGTTCGCTCTGCGTTTCGCTCAGAAATGTGAAGTATGTTAAACAGGGCAGTGGATGAACAGAGATGTGGAACTCTTGTCATTTGGAAGCTCATCGAGCCAACAGTATAAGGCATATTGCAAAACTGAGCACATTGGCTGAAACTAGACAAAAATACCTACGTTTTGATGTATAAATTGTGTATGACAAGTAGATATTGTGGGCGTGAGAGCAATTTATAGAGAGGGGACAAAGATTTTTTTCCTAAGCTGCTACACTCTAACGATGACATCATCCACTCTGCCAGACGCAATACACACTCACTAGAAACACAGAAAAATCCTGAAATGATCACTAAACTTAAACAGCTTTTTTACAAAAACTGTAAAAGATATCAAACTGAAAAGATAGAGCCGGATAACTGAATATTTTGTGAACATTTTAAAGTTTGTTTGGCGTCTGTAGGTGAAAGTATGAAGGAGCTGAAAATTTTGGGAGCGGAAGAAGATTTTAAGGATTTGAAGCATGTTCTCATTGACTTCAATGTTAAAAAAAAGTCATAAAAAGCTGAATATTTTAAAAAGTATAAATAGTAGAAAAAAAGTTGAAGAAGTCCCATCATTAGCTGAAAGAGCTGAACATTTTAAAAGTTGAATGGTTTTAATAGCTGAATGTATGCAGAAGTTACAGAGAGCCAAAAAACGTACGGAAGAGGGAATAAGAATAAAGAAAGAACAGAATAACAATAGTTGGAATGCTGCTGAACAGCATTCCCACTAATAATAAAGAACAGAATAACAATAGTGGGAATGCTGTTGAACAGCATTCCCACTAATTAAACTTAAACAGCTAATGGAAGTCCAAACTGCCTGAGAGCTTCTCCTGTACTGTACGGTAATTCCTCTACTGTGAGACAGTAAGTCTCGTGGTTATGACCCAATCGTTAGCCTATTTTTACAAAAACGTCTGCTACGGAGCCATAACGTGAGGTACAAGGTAATGGAGCCTTTTATACATTGTCATGTTTCTTTAGAAATAAACAAAGGACAAATAAAGACAGTTAGCATCAAAATGGCGCCATAGGAGGTATGCGTTGTGAGCAAGGGGGTACGCTTCTCCTCACAGCGCGTAGCTCCTATGGCGCCATTTTGATGCTAACAAGCACTCACCCCCCGTTAGCATCCCATTGACTGCCATTCATTTTGGCGCCACTTTGACAGAGAATAACTTTACATCTGAAGAGTTTAAAGACTATTTGTCCGTTGTTTATTTCTAAAGAAACACGACAATATATAAAAGGCTCCATTACCTTGTACCTCACGTTATGGCTCCGTAGCAGACGTTTTTATAAAAATAGACTAACGATTGGGTCATAACCACGAGACTTACTGTCTCATAGTAGTTTTGACTTCCATTAGCTGTTTAAGTTTAATTACTAATGTTAACTAGCATTTTAGTGATCAATAATTAGCCTGTGTCTATGTTATCTCCTTACATATACCTACGCTCTCCGTCTCTGCTAGATTGGGAATGATTGAGATTTCTCTTGGCACAGCTACCAGAAGACTTCCAACTTTCAGACAGGTTGCTCACGTCACATTTACGTCGTCTCTCTCAGTTGGAGGCTGCGCAGTCACACTCGGCGCTCACCGGAAAAGTGATTTCACTGGTCTCCGTCCACAGCAACGGGCTCTATTGGCCCATTATATACAGTATATGGCTGTGAGGAGAAGCCTACCCCCTTGGAAACAGCAGAGGCAGTTGCAGAGCGGAGCGCAGATTCCAATCAGAGCAGACTGGGCTTTGTCGGGAGGGGGGCTTAAAGAGATAGACGCTCCTACAGAGCGTCTCATGCAGAGGGTGAATACAGGTGCAGCAGCCATGGGCGGTATAAGAAAAATGAAGTGTTTTTTCAGCTGCTCCAAGTGCGAGCTACAGCTAGCCTTCAGTAACGCTAACACTGTGCAAGCCACAGACATCATTTATCGCGTTTCCGTGTAGTTACATAGTCACTGATATGGTCATAACCACTACAGTGCTCAATTACCTATTTTTGAGGGGGAAATAAACTAGAATTTTTCGCCGCGAAGGCATGACCTGTCCTCTGAAGGACATCCACCAGACCAGCGGGAGCTCGTTGTATTGTTGTCGGCCGCGGCAGGCGAGGAAGGCGGGGAGGAAGGAGAAGCAAGGGTGCCGGTCGGGCCCGCTTGCCCGGCTAAGGAAACTACCACACAAATCGCCACTGCCAAGACTGTTAGGCCTACTGCTGCTAGGTAGCTCTCTCTCTGCTCTTCCCCTCCCCTCTGTCTGTTCTTAATTGCAGGAGTGAAGTCTGGTGTGCGGGAGTCAGGGTTCCAGCTGCAGCTCATTCACCATAATCACCTCAGCCTTAAATACCCGGTCAACCTTGCCACTCATCGTCAGATCATAGTCAAGATTACCATGTTAGTCTTGCTGCTGACTCAACCTGCTTGTTTTGCCCTTCGTGTTTTTGGCCTGTTCAACTTATATTTTCTCCTGTGCTACAGATTATCGGAACCCGACTCCTGCCTCCGCTTCACTCCTGCCACCACCATCCTGCTTTCCACTACTGGACGTCACATTTGGACTCACCACGGACATTAGGACAGTACGGTATCACTCCTGCCACCACCATCCTGCTTTCCACTACTGGACGTCACATTTGGATTCACCACGGACACTAGGACAGTACGGTACCACTCCTGCTCAGAACTCTGGAACTGTTTCCCTCTCTGTAGACCTGGACCTGCTCTTCCCCTATTGTTGGAAACCTGAACAATTTAACTTTATAATAAACCTGTTAAACCTTCTCTGGCTCGGTGTTATGGTCTGCATTTGGGTTCAATTCAGTTTAAACCGTGACAAAGACTCCTACTCACCAACGCCAGATCGATGTCACACACAATAGATGAGCTACAAATACACACGGAACTGCTGCGTGATTATTACCACAGAAGCCTGTCTGAACACTCTCCCGGACGGTAGCTAGCAGCTAGCAGGACGAGCTAGTGGCAGGATGTCTGAGTTGAAAATGCATCTTGTTGTCATGTAAGAGTCCTGTTCATGTTGCACAGACTAATTGCATTTTGTGTCTGTTAAGAGGCACAAAGGCACTCTTTAGAATATGCCCCCAAAACTGCTGGTTTAGCTAACTGGGAGCTATGGGCTTTAGCTGCAGCAACTCTAGTTTGCTAGGACCGATTCTGTTCGGTTTTTTTGCTATCGACGGTACTCAAGCGATCAAGATTAACGTAAAAATTGCCCGGAGTTCTCCTTTAAGGTCAGTGCCAGTCGTCCACACCAAACTGTTAATGTAGGCTTGCTGTTAAAAAAAAGAACTGTTGCCACAATGCTTGCACATCAATGTATACAATATGATTGTATAGCCCACTGTAGATTCCCCTGAGTGGAACTAAAGATGTCTGGCCCCCAGACCAAAAGAACTGAATTCTAGTGAAGCTTTTAACTGGGGCAAATCACAGTAATGAACAGATCATAAATAATAATTTAAAAAAAAAAGAAAGTAGCAAGCTGAAACTTTTGAGAATAATGATGGAAAAAATTATTAAAGGACCAGACCTTGGCTCTTAACCTGGTGCATTTTGGGTTCTTGATTGCAAGTTTATTTGTGTAGTCAATTGTTAGTTTATTTGTCTTGTCTTTACTTGAACTGTCTCAGATATGTCTTCCAAACCTTAAGCATCTCGCTGAATGTCTATGCAGGCTCTTATTAGCCACAGCACATACATGTACATATCATGTGACTGTGCATACAGTAGAACTGGATGCCTCTGAACTGTTTTAGTCAACAGTTGGCATGGGAACTTAGCAAACTCTGCAAAGATACAAATCTAAGATCAGATTCCTGCATGGGTTTCCTGTTATTCTGTGGAAATTCTGAATTATTTTTCTTTTCCCAAGAAGAGTGGGTGGAGGGATGGTGGTGGTGTTTGGGGTTGTGGGCCAAAGGGAGGCATAAAGGTGTGTCTGTGAGTATGTATGTGTGATCTTGTTTTGAGTCATATCTCACATGAAACAAGCTTTTCTGACATCTCATAAGGTTTTTAAGCTGCTGTGTTATATGTAAAAAAATTGATTATCTTGTTTAAAGATTTTATTTCAAGAAATCTTACCAAATGAATGTTTACTTGTTCCACTGGCAGATTTGTTGTACTTATTACAAACAAAAAACACCTTGATTCATTGTTTTCTTTCTTATTTTTGAAGTGGCCTTTTTTCCAGTGCATCCCTGCACTGTTCTTACCTGCTGAAGGAGTATTACTGTATGTGCACACAGAGACACACACATTCACGCTTACCTGACCCACATCATCCTGCTCTCAATTGGGCGGACTGAAAAAACACAGGGAAACCAGAGAGGGAGAAGCCTATAGGAGGGGTCTTTAATTGTCTGGTTGTAGCTTCTCAAAGCAGATCCGATTATGTTATCTGTTATGTTGAAATAACTTGGCTGGTAGACAATGCATGGCACAGAGCCACAATACAATCTGACGCAATGTTTAGCGCTACGTAAATGTCATTTAAGACTTTTTAAATCTTTTGTTAATACATGTCTGGACACTAAAGATCTGTTTCCCAGAACCCTGCTAAATGTTTTGTTTTGCTACTCCCTGTGGCTAACAGAGGGTTTTAACAGGGGTTGGAGTTCTAAATCTGAATCCAGTATCACATTTGCTTACTCCATGTTAATCCTTTTTAATCCCTCATCAAATCTCTCGTAGTTAGGCTTAGCCTTGTAGAACTCAGAAAGCTGAGATTGTACCAAATAGGTAATGTGCTTGAATTTAATCTATTCATTTTATTAATTTATAATAGAACTAAGAAGAAGAAAAAAAATGTTACAAGTAAAAGTTGAGCTCCAAAGTTTGTTTTGGATAGCAATAACAATGTTAACTTCAGAACAACATAAAAACAAAGGTTAGTGAAGATGGAAATAAACAAAGAAGTACTTCAAGTACACTGTAAACCTTTGATGTAAATTTACAGCTAAAATCTCACAGTATGTGACTGTTTTAATGTTATACAGGATCATACTGTAAATACCAATGCATTCTGGGAGAAAATAATAATATTACAGCACTATCTGCGAATGTTACAGATTACATGTTTTTACTTTTAATACTGTATGTCTATTTACAGTAAAATACCTTAAACTTTAAAAACGGTACACTTACTGTAAATAAACAGTAGTTTACTGGCAAAGCTGCTGCCCGTATATTACTATCAATTTACAGTGAAAAGTTTTACAGTATACTGTTCAGAATAACTTGCTACCCTCCTACACTGATGACTGTACAGTTTACGTATGTGATTAAAAGGGTTATGTGACTTGAGAGGTAATGATTTGAATCAGCCACAACGACTATTGAATAAACCAACAGATAGAGGAGAAGAGAGGGCTGTTTGGCCAAAAACGACATACCATTTCTAGGCTTGCAGCTGCACCGGTAATAAAAACACTTCATATCCATCACATAGTCAAATTACAGGACTAATGTCCCAGACCCACGCAGTAGTAATCCTTCATGCTTTGCTGCTGGATATTTCTTTTGAAGATCAGTTACCAGTCAGCTCCAGGTCCTTCCAGATCTGTAGTATCGTTTGTGTCTTTGACTTTTATCACAGCTGACCTCCTGTTATAGTTAACCTCATTCCCTCTAGTACACTGTTGTACTCTCTCTTCCTGACCTTTACGTTCTGCTCTGTGCAACTGAGACTGAAACACATTTAAAGTGGTAAACTGCAGTGTGCAATCTTTTTCATATATTCCACAACCTAAATGCCTGTCAGCCCAGATTTATTCCATGTTTCCCTTCATATGTGATCATAGGTCATATTTAATGTTGGACAACTATACTAACACCATGTTAGGGTATTGTATTAAGTGCTGAAACAATTATTGGATTAATTGAGTAAATGATGCACAGCATATTTATTTATCACGTAAAAGTGGCACACATTTGCTTGTTCCAACATCACAAATGTTAAGTATTTGCTTTGCTTTTCTCTCTGTTTTATATGTAAATATGCTTGGGTTTTGTTTTGTTAGTCAGATAACATGTTCATCTCGGATCCTGGGAAACTGTGAGGGGCATCTTTCACTATTTTCTGACATTTTGTAGACTAAGCTGGATATACATCTAAATACACATTAATTGATAGCGAAGGTAACCCATACATTAAATTAATTTGCCGGAGACCACCTGTCAATGAAAACATAATTAGTGTTGAAGTCACTCTGTTTCTGTCAGAGCTGCTTTTCCTTATCGTCTCTATAACTAGCAGTACACAGTTCTTTTTCTGTTTATTCCAAACCAACTGGACATTTTTATGTTTTATGTCTGAGGGATTTCTCATGAAGATAATATATGTTGAGTGTTGGGTCATAACAATATTGAAAATACTGTAGATGTGAAAACTAATATTTAGCAATTTGAAAATGTTACTTATGTCCTTCAATAATCACTGAGTCAGAGATTTGTCTTGAGGCCTTGGCACTGAGACAGACTGACAGCTTACGCAGGGAGGGTGAGATGGAGCTGAGCTGATACTCGGCTGTGAGTCAGTCAGACAGACAGGGACACAGATCACACAGTGAGTGACACCTGAGCCGGTGCACATCTGGTATCAGGAGAAAACTCCTTCTCCCCAGGCTACACATGGTTTTCATCGGGGTTACATGGGTCGGTCGACCCTTGCCTGTAAGGAGAAAACCTGAGGCAACAACCTCTCCCCCCCCCCCTTTGCATTTGGAGACCTGCTGGACGCCTCCCCAGCAGGCTCCACTTGACCTACTTTCTACCCTGACAGTTTTTTTTTCCCTTTTCATTTTCGGTTCAGTGGCTGACTTGGCTCACCCTACATTGCTGTAATGACAAGTACAGGCAACATGCTGTAATGTTTTTGATTTGACTTTGAGCTAATTATACAACTGGAGACCTACACGAGGAGCCATGTGCTTTTCAGCAGAACAAAATGTTTAACACTATGCAGCATCAGTGTGAGCGTACAGCATTTTTGTACACCAATAACTTAAAGCTTTGAAAAGCAGATATTGAAAGACAATAGTATTACTCGGACACTCTTGCCGTTTTAAAACATGGTTAAGTTGGTTAAGTAAAGCCTGTTAGTTAGGGTCAGACTAAAGGATTTGGTTAAAGGACGACGGTGAAAATGACAGGAACACCAGCATTCAAATCCACCGGGCTATTTCAGTGTCAAACTATCTCTGTGTTATATTCATGTCTCTGCTACCTAAAGCTTTGATGTTGAAGTAATCTAAGGCCATATTCAATTTAAAGACATTATACTCATCCCCAAAAATGTCATTGTAAACCCTCTGGGGTTTCAGAAGATTTCAAAAAGCCACATGGCATGAAAGACACTTCACAATCGTAATGTCAAAAATCTAAATTCCCAGTAACAATGTTTCATAGATGTGCTAAAATGTGTGATGGCTTTCAGTCTATGTATCTTTAACAAATTGAAAGGTAGGCCTATTTTGGTTTCAATTATTCCCTGCTGAAAACGATATTACAAAATATTTTAAAGAATATTTCATTCAGGGAAATATGCTTTTTTGCTTTCTTTGGAAAAATGAGCAGAGAACCTCAATATTAATTTCATCCCTGTATGTTGGTGGTCTGGACCCCTTGGTGTCACTTTTTAACACTCTGGGAGTCCCGTTGTGAATTCAAACATTACAAATGTTACTGTGTTAGATTTAGGCGACAGAAGTACTTGGTTAGGTTTAGTAAAAGATCAGGGTTTGGTTTAAAATACTAACGTTCGTGGCGTAAATTAAAGGTACAATATGTAACATTTCTGCATTAAAATGTCTAAAAACGACCATACCTATGTTATATATTTTTTTGAGTTGTGTAGTTACACTATACCAAATGTTTCCACCAAATGGCAAACCCAGAGAAATCTGTTATTTTATTTTTAAACATGTCACGTTTCATGTAGTCGCCTGTCAGTGGCGTCATATAACCTTTCACCCTCTAGTTACTCTAACTTCCGTCAAAACACGGGCAACAAGATATGTTCAAGAGTAATTGTAAATCATACAATGTCACATAAAGAAATACTCATAACACTGCTTTTTCTGCCAAAATGCATCATTTTGTGATTAATTACATGCCACTTTGCAACACAGTAATACAGCAGAAACCTTATTTATTGATACATATCAATATTGATCCAGCTTAATGTTACTACAATGTATGTGCTGGTTGACAAGTAGCTAACGTTAATGCTAGCTAATGTATAAAGCTTTATTGCAGACACAGGTCCATATAACACATAATACAGTATACATAGTATAAAAAGGAGATACAAAAATACATAAAAAATTGCATATTAACCTATAGGATACACAATAATACATAAAAATTGCATATGAGCCTATAGGATATATAGGCTATTGCACCAATGTTGTCTTAACCTAGAAGTGTATCTATAGCAGCTTTTCAGAGGGCTGACTAGAGCTTCAGTTATGTGGTTCTCTGACTTGTCAAAGTGACACATAAAACTAAACATCAGTTGTCTTAAGAGTGTCTCACATGTTGGCACTCTAGTGGACACAAACAACTGACTGGCACTCTGCCACCTAGGGACACGGAGCATCAGCCTCATGGCATCATTGTATGCTACCTTGAGCCTCTGCATACTCTTTTTCTTATAATTAGACCACAATTGAGCAGTATATAACGGTGTGATATAGGTTCTAAATAAAGAGCACTTCACAGAGTCAGAGCACATAGAGAACCTCCTTATAAGCATGTTAGCTTGAGAGTAAATTTGACAGCGCTGTCGGTAGAGGTCTTTGTCATCCGTCCAGTCATCAGATATGACATGTCCTAAATATTTAATTTCCTCACACACAGCAAGAGGACTATGTGACAAATAAAAAGTCGGAAAAGTTGATTTCCTGTCCTTGTCACTTCTAACTATCATTATGTGACTTTTCATAGCATTATACTTTATGTCATAATCAAGGCCATACTGAGAGCACACCTTCAGCATCTGCTGCAGCCCAGCACTATATGGACAGAGCAGGACCAGGTCGTCTGCATACATAAGATGATTAACAGTAGTGTTGCCCACAAGACAGACAGTTTTTAACCTACTTAGCTGATTTGATAATTCATCCATATAAACATTCAATAAAAGAGGAGACAAAATCCCTCCTTGCCGCACTCCGTTACTAACACAGAATGGAGCAGATACAACATTGTCCCATTTAACCTGAAATGTTTTCACTAAAAATTTAGGGACACCTCTATCTAACAATTTTACAAGCAATCGTTCATGATTAATTCTATCAAAAGCTTTTGACACATCAATAAAGCATAGGAAAACAGATGAATTTAGGCTTGTGTACCTGAACACATTCTCTTTAAGAGCAGAGATACACAGGTCAGTTCCATGTTTTCTTTTGAACCCAAACTGATTGTCAGTAGTAAGGACATACATTTCTAGCTTTGTTAACAGTATTCTCTCCAGTACTTTAGACAAGATACTGGCTAATGCAATTGGTCGATAATTGTCAATACTGTTGAGCTTACCAGCCTTGTCTTTAAGCACAGGTACTAATATTACAGACATAATATCATTTGGCAGAACACCATGAACCAGACAACCATTAAAGCAATGCTTGGTGGATAACATTATAGGGTTACAACATCGTTCATCACGCTCATAAAGTTATTAGTAGTATGATTGTTTTGACCATGGATAAAAGCAGCACTGTGCTAACCCACGAATAAGTTCACTAGTAATGTTAACGTTAGCCGTATAGATAGACGATTAATCTAGCTAATGCTAATTTTGCCAGCTAGCACAAAGAGACTTCATTCGGGATGATAGCTGACAACACAGCTGGGACATGTAGCAATAGCTAGTTATCGTTAGCCCCAGCTGGTGCCGGGTGCTTATGACGCTAACGGCAGTTTAATGACGCATCGGGAAACAGAGAATAGCAGACCCAGGCCATCCATAATGTTAGCTACTGGTGTTTGTACCGTAAATCTCCTCCTTGCCGAATTTCTCCCCCCTTCGCGTTTAGCTGTCTTTACAGTTAGCTAGCTAAATTAACCTGACAAAAGGTGGGTTAAGCACCAAAACAAATAGTTAAGATCATAGAAAAGTAAAGAGGGAGATCTGGCAGCTGGGAGATGTTCTCATGCTGCTGACAACAGCAATCGAACATCATCGCCGTCACGGAGATTCCCCCGGCAATCCCCACCCACACCCTGCTGGCTCACTAGCTAACTGGTCAGCTAGCTAGCAATACAGATTGAATCAAGAAAAACGCAATTATGTTGGGGAAACTGCAGCTATTTTATTAGCATGACATGAATAAACGTTACTAAACGTAATGTGAATAAACTTGAATGGGTAAACTCGTCCGTGAACAGATGCATTCTAATTCTAATAATGTGTTTAGAAATAAAAACTCCCATAATTCCACGCAACTTCCCAACGTCATCAAACGTCTGTGTTTACCATCCATTGTTTTGGTTGAGAGACCCCTAGCGGCAGAAAGTTACATATTGTACGTTTAAAGAGTCATTTCAGGTTTTTTTCAACCTGGACCCTATTTTCCTATGCTTTTGTGAGTGACTGATATGAAAAACAATTTTTGAAATTGGTCCAGTATTGAGCGTGAATGCTGTAACTGGCAGCCACAGACCGGGCTGTAACCCTTTGGGGCAAATGTGCATCGTCAATTTGGCCCACTAAAAGTGCTTTATTTTGCCACTGACAGGCTCAGATTAATATTCTAAGTGTCATTATATGTATTTAACATTATGGAAAGGATTACTTTAGAGATAGACCTTTAAAACCTCTTTAAGACCTTTCTGTTTAACCAGAAACAGCTCTGAAGTCGACAATACGATCAAAGCAATACTTTTAGCCTGTATAGATCCAACATATTTTCACATGGAAATCTGTAATCTGTGTTGATTTCAACCAAAACTAGAGTTGTGATGGTTTGAAAAGTGAAGAGACGACCCAAAGCGGCTTTTCATAGTTTTATTTTGTTTCTGTCGACTTTGAATGATGTGTATTTTACGATACTAAAATTACCGTTTATTTACATGGAGTCTGGTGGGTTTATCGAATGCAATTTTGAAGATGTTTTTATCTTTAAAAAAAGATCTTACTCTTTAACAGAAAGGTCGACCTCCTTAGAAATCCTTTCCATAATGTTGTCAGGCACTTAGAATATTAATCTGAGCCTGTCAGCGGCAAATCAAGCACTTCTGTGAACATAAATACAAGCTGGACAATTATCCTACTAACTTACATTGTAGCTTGTTTACTAGCTAGGTTACTTAAAAAAAGGCAACGTTAACGTTTGGTTTCACACGGGACACGAACACCAGTCCTGTGTTAGTTTGACCAATCCCTCCTTAAGTTTCAGTCTTTTAATACTACTTCCTACAATTGTCGCTCTGTACATCATTTCACAGCGCTGTGGTCGGGCAGTTGCTCTGAGTGTCTGGGTGATCCAGCTTACCAATGGACGATAACAGCCTACTGAGCCAACATGGAGGAAGAGGGGCCCTTTACCGCCTCATATTCATGGTAGTGATAACAACTGATAACGCCTTCAATCGGCTGATAGTGTTTGAAGCGGGTGGCCAAGCTATACAACATCCTGACTCACCACACAGATCTTCTCATCTCACCGATGAAAAGAAATTAAATGAGCATATTTCTTAAAATGTTGAACTATTTCTGTAAGACAGTCAAATACTGTATCAGCAAAATGGTAAAACATACTGTATAGCAACTAAGACATTAAACCGCTGAATACACTTTACTTAACAGAATGTGTTTCTCCCGGCTGTGTATGTAGCGCACTGAAACCTATTCTGTTTTTCTAGTCAATTTCATGATTTCAGTACGCTCAGTTAAAATAAATTGCTGTTTTGTTAATTCATAATCTCTTCATAACAAGGTTAAAAACATATAGTTTAACCCTTGTGTTGTCTTCCCTACCATTAAATATTGTGTGTCAAAATTTAAAATTAAAACTTTTTTTTCAACATTTTGTTGTTGTTTTTTTCGTTATTGTCGATTTTCTTCAAAGTTTGTGTCACTTTTTCCAATGTTTTTGTCGATTATTTTCTGTGCATTCTTGTCATGTTTTTGTCATTTTTTCCCTACGTTTTTTAAGCTTTTTCCGACATTTGTCACTTTTTTCAACGTTCTTTTGTAAAAAAAATTTAAAATTTAAAATTTACTAAAACACCCAAATAGTAGTGAACTGACTTATTTTACTTGTGAAGAGCATTGTATGGAACCATCCACGGTATTTTCTTTCAATTTCAATTTGGTTGAAAGAAACCCAAATTTCTCACATGGGAACTTTTTGAAAATGGGTCAAATTAGACCCGAGGACAACAGGAGGGTAAGTGCCTATGGACTGTGTAGGAGGAAAAATGTTGTACTTGCCCTTTAGGAAGGAAGCAATATCTCTTTAAGAGAAGCAGAAGAGCATTGTGTGTGTACAGAGAGAAAGAAACATGCTTGTATTGAGTCGTGGCTATTTCTTCTATTAAACGTTGCAAAATGTACATGGACATGTTCCTGGCAGTTCATTCTGAGGGAGCAACATGTACGTAACGGTTTGGACAAGAGCACTCTAAGTTTGACGTGATAGTGATCCAACATTGTTTAAAAATGCTTTGCACCGCCAAAATAACATATGAACACTGATTTCAGGTGCTCAGGTTCTGCTTTCTTTCACAATATAAACCAACAAAACCAAGAAAATCCTTCCTCTAAACTTCCATGTTGCCTGTTTTCTACTACCATTGTTCTGATGGATTAACAAGCGATTAGTAAGTCTGAGAAATGTGCGAGAGCTGAAAACATTTCTCTCCTTGGAAAGACAAAAAAGACACAAAATGTTGCTGAGCTGCAAGAAAATCCACCTCTCTCTTTAACAGCTCCCAAGATCTATGAGCAATTTGTCCCCCTGCTGAGCTTCATAAAAAAAAGCGTGGCTGTTTCTCTCAACTTGGCACTGCATACAATTACAGTTAATGTATGAATCCTATTTGTCATGAGTTTAGTTTGTGTGGTCCTTCCGAGCTGCTCTAACAAAAGATCTATGGCTGAGGGCTGCACTTAGCATCGGAATCGCAGCGCCGCCAAATGCAGGTGACAGTGATTAATCCACTTTTACTTTTGACCTCAACACAAAAACACACATGCACACACAATCACACTCACTTTTCCCACCTGGACTGTTCAATCATATTTATAGGTCGACTGTAATTTTTCAACCTTTTCATGCCACTGGCGAGTCGTGGCATTATGCACTGAGATAATTTATCAAATGAATGTTTTCTTATCGCCAGTGCAACTGCTGCTCGCAGGGTTTTTAACTGTTTCCAAAACATCACATGAGTTTTGTGCCAGTGCAGACATTCCCCTCAAGTATAAAGGATACAACGGGTGGTTTATTACAGCATGTTTATTGAATTCTCAAAGCAGTTGTATCTTGTTTCATGCACATTGGGGTTCATTTTAGCTTGATGCCTTGGGGAAGGAGACCATTCACAACAACAAAATGCTCTAAATTAAATTATATTCACTGAAATACGAAACCAAAGCAGAACCAAACTCATGCATACATTTGTTCAATAATAAACCCACAATTGTGTTTTTTTTCTTAAGGGACTATGAGGTTTGAATGAAGTTTAAAAAGCTTTTTGTTGAGTCTATCATCAAGCATAATTCCAAAAAACACAATTCTCTAAACAGGCATTAAAGCAACCTTGACAAGTGTTTTTATTGAGGAGTTTTTTTATTTGATGTAATCAAGGTGCATGTGTGTTCATACTGCTTCATTTTTTTTGTTAGTTCATCTCAATTCAATTCAACCTGATGATGACTAATAACCCAGAAAACATTTTGACAGTGATAGATGTTGCTACGTGCACCGACATAGTAAAACAGGAAGTCTGGCTGCTACTGACATGATTTCATAAAAGTATACCCTTGATGTAATGTTCCAATATCAGTTGAAAACATTTTTCAAAAGCAGTTTTAACATGAAGTTTTTAACCATGGCGTACTACCATGTTGTTTTTGACACTGAAGATGACATCGCCTTAAGGAGCTTGCACATTGCTCCAACAAATGCCAACAAACACCAAAAAACACCAACAGTTGGGTCAATGTGGGCCACCCATCTGTGTTTCTTGGCGTTCAGCAGTTAGATAGGATTTAGCGAGTAGTACGTAAGGGCGAATTTCACCGTAAAGAGGTTGGTTGGGGGGGTGGATGGGTCAAACACAGGACTTTCACCCAGGAGAGCGGGGTTCGCATCCTGTTTGTCATGCTTGCTATAGTCGTTTTTTTCTTTCCTCCCACGTGTCACAGAACCGTACGCCCACCCACGGCCCTTTCCTAAACCCAACCATCCCGTAGTTCCCGCGTGTAACGGAACCGTAAGCCTACCCACAACCTTTTCCTTAACATAACTGCGTCAAAAGGGACGGCAATAGTCCCGACCAAGCGCGTTTACTTAAAGCGCTAAAGGAGACTTTTAGCATCAATAATAACGACAAAGGCACCCGACCAAGCGTCCATAGTTTACGAGATGGGTGTGAGAACCTGTTGCTCCTGCTGGCTCGTCTTGATTGCCGTCTCTCCTATACACGGCTAGCAGCTTTACAGGCCAGGTAGACCATTTGGCCACATTCAACAAGGTCTCCACTTCATCCATGTTATATTAAACCAAAACTCAAATAAGAAAAGATAGGACTAGGTGACAAAAGTCAGTCTTGTCTGTTACTGTCTGGGCAGTCTGAAATGGCAGTTGGTTTTACATTCTAAAGACGACGAACTGACAATTGCCAACTTTAGAATGTTGGAGTTTGTTGGTATTTGTTGGAGCAGTGTGCAAACTCCTTTACACGACTGCAATGGGTTGTACATAACAGTAATTATTATTATTGGTCAATAAACTATCATAATATAGAGAAGAAAAATCCATCTTAATTCCTCAAAACCCAAGAGGGCATCTTTAAATTGCTGATCTTGTTCTACCAACAGTCCAAAACCCAAATATTTTCACTTTTCAATTATATAAAAACAGACAAAAGCAGTAACCAAATTCAACAAGCTGGAACCAAAACATTTCAGCATTTTTGCTTGATCAATTACTAATTGTTGTTGATAGATTTTATGTGAATCGATGGATCAATCATTTCAGCACTAAAGGTTCGGTACCACTTTATATAGTGTTCGGTAACTGTCTCTAATATCACTGCTACTGTAGCTGCACTCATGTTCACACACTGACAGCTCCAGCTGCCAGACACAGGTGTTGTGTCCTGTTAATACTGTTAGTGAACACTAGGGGCGCTAGAGTGCACCGTGAGGATACAGTTGAAAGGTATGTGCGTAGATGAAGAGAAGGATGTGCAGAGAAGAAGAAGAATAAAGTTGGAAGTAGTGTGACACGTCTCTCGGCTCGTACTTAAAATACTTTTACAAAACACCACATTTTGGCGACGAGGATGGCTATTAACGTGCCTCTACCTACACCGTTCATGCCTTGCCCAGGCGAACCTGCTATTCCCTTCCCTACATGAAAATGTCCGAGAACTATATGCTAGTAATCGATGCTAACGGGGAAAAGTGGCCTGAGGCAAGGAAGCGTGCTGTTCTTCTCCATGCACTTGGCACCGAGGGACAAAGACTGTTTTATGCGCTAGTGGACACAGGTACTACATATGCTACTGCAGTGGATGGACTTAGAAATCACTTCATTCCTGAAGTAAATGTGATTGCGGAATGTCAATAAACCAGTATCTAGCCTCATTACGTGAACTGGCTGCACTGTGTGAGTTTGGTGATATGGAGGAGCAAATGCTTCGAGATCAACTGATAGAGCGTGTTGCCAACACACGCGTACGAGACAGACTTTTGTTAGAAGTGTACCTGACCCTGGCTAAAGCTACTTCGCTGGCCCTGCAGATGGAGGCTGGGCTACGGAATGCTGGCGTTCTCTCCGACACTAATACTACTGCCGCTGCCACGACGGCTACTACTGCTGCTGCTGCGTCGATGAGGGCCATACATAAACAGCAAAGGAAGGCCCGCCAAAAAGAACAAAGGATGCCTGCATCATCAATGGCGTCTACAACTAGCCGCCGCTCCTGCTACCGTTGTGGATCCACCAACCACCTAGCAAATAAACCTTCATGTCCTGCTGCTAAAGTGACGTGCAATTCATGTGGAAAAGTGGGACATTTTTCCAAAATGTGTCGATCTGGACAAAAGGAGGTGCGTGAAATAGTGATAAACGAACTGAGTGTGCTTTTAATGACTGATAATGTGCAAGATAAAATTATCTGTATTGTGCAAGTGAATGCAAATGGACACTGTCATGACGTTGAGCTCATAGTAGACACCGGTTCATCAGTTTCTATCATTCCAGAGAGCACTTACCAGACTCTCTTTCCTACATGTGAACTTTCTGAGCCTGCAGTGAACCTGTTCACATATTCAAGGTGGTGCAAAAGGAAAAAAAGATGGCGGCAGAGGCAGCAGGTAGTAGCAGCAGCTTGGCAGGCGCTGATTCTTCACCTACCCTAAAGACATCTGGGAAGCCGCCTGATATAAAAACTGCCGTAACAATCTGGACATTGTGGCCATTGACAAAAGATACAAATGCTCGGGCCTTAAGTGTGCTAATTGTGTTGCTTTACCTGATGGCTCTCCTTACTACGCAAATGTTTGGAAGCTGGGTAGCTGCTCGGGAACGCTCAACCTCACTTGGTGGTGTGCCAAAGACGCTCGCTGCTCCCTTGGATTCGAGCTGGAAGGTGGGCGAGCCGCTTGCCAGGATGATCACCGCGGTCAACTACGCGGTCAGTCATGTGCACGGAGAGTGGCTCGTCACGTAAAAGTTCAGCGAGGAAATGCGACGATTCTTTGCATTATGCTACTGCTATGCGGGGATGTTCATACAAATCCTGGCCCTATGGTTTTACAACATTCACCGTAGCTGAATATATCCACGGCAACATCAGTGACTTCCATGCTACAAAGTAACATCTTAACATGCTGTGCATCCAAAACTGCAGAACTCAGCTCGCTGCAGTCTATTGTCACTTCTAAACAACGAAAAACTAAACTTTTTCAAACAGTTAATCATGCATCGGTACTATGGAATCCTAGAATAAAACGGAAAGGAATATTTGGTGGACATATAAATATACATAGTGTGATATCAAAAACGGAACAATTGGAACATTTACTTTTGGACTCAAATCTTGATTACCTGTGTCTTACAGAGACTTGGCTAACATCCACGACTCCTCTATCTGTGTTTAAAATTCCTGGATATAATGTTTACAGACGGGACAGAGGAAAGGGGAAAGGAGGTGGAGTCCTAATCTACGTGAGAGACAGTATTGATAGTCATCAAATAGACATTCCAGTGCAAACCTTGGAATGCATCGGTGTTACTATAACCCTTTCAGCACAAATGTCATTCATTTTACTTGCTGTATATCGACCACCAAATGCGACAAATTAATTTTATCTTGGTTTAGCTGAAATACTAAAAAAAAAAAGAAAGAAAAGAAACTTTGTTAATGGGTGATCTGAATATAAATTGGCTTGATAAATTAAGAAAGAAAAAATTTAAGGATATTACAGATACCCAAACTTTGATTGATCTCATATTTACAAATAAACCAAATAGGGTGACTAAAACATACAATTTAATAACAGGTCTATCAGATCACAGCCTTACTTTAGTTGCTAGGAAAATAAATAAATCCAGGTACAGGGATAAACAGCAAATAAATAATCAAAATAAAATGTTCCATATTCCTAAGAGAAATCAAATTGCACTGATGAATGATTTAAACGAAACAGACTGGGAGTGTAAAGTTGATAGTGGAGGTTGTGAGTATACATGCAATAATATTACTGTAACTTTACAGGAGACCGTTACCAAATATATAGAATTAAAGAGAAACAAAACTAATAAAAAGAAATTGCCATGGTTTGGTAGCTCTCTCTGGGATCTAATGAAGCAGAGAGACCTGGCACTAAAAACCTTTCTTAAATCAAAATTGACTACTGATCAAAATGTATATAAAAGTCTAAGGAACAAGGTTACCACACAGCTTAGAAAAGCCAAGGCAAACTTTTATTTAAATATGATTAAAGATGCAAAAGGAAATAGTAAACTTCTTTGGAAAAGTATGGATAAATTTCTTGGAAAAGGAAAAACAAACTGTGATCGTGTACAACTTAAAATAAATGGAGTTATTCTAAATGACCATATAGAGGTTGCAACACATCTTAATGATTATTTTTTAGATTCCGTGCGGGACCTGGCAGACACGTTCCCGAAATCAACTTGTATATATAATTTTAATGGTGATGAGTCTCTCTTTAAATTATCTCATGTAGAAGAAGAGACAGTTTTAGAAGTAATATCACACTTAAATAATAGTAAATCTAAGGACATTTTTGCCATTGATTCTGTGTTTTTAAAAGAGCACAAGGAAATTTTAACTCCAGTGCTAACTAAAGTTATAAATCAGTCTATAAATGAAAGTATTTTTCCTACAGCATTGAAAACAGCTATAGTAAAGCCTATACATAAGTCAGGAGACAAGCTCCAGGTCTCAAATTATAGACCTATAAGCATCCTTCCCACTATCTCCAAAGTCTTTGAAAAAGTTGTTATAGCGCAGCTAGTGGAACATCTTGACTACAATGCTGCATTACACCCTCTCCAGTTTGGTTTCAGAAAACGATACTCAACGGAGACAGCATGTTGTTATTTAATAGAGGAAATAAAATCAAGTCTGGATAGTGGAGGAGTTGTAGGGGCAGTCTTTCTTGACTTGCGTAAGGCTTTCGATACAGTAAACCATGAATTACTGATAGATAAATTAACATATTTCTCTATTAGTATAAGTACAATTAATTGGATTCAATCTTTTCTCAGTGCAAGGCAGCATTGTGTATCGATAAATAATGTATCATCTCCCTTACGAGCATGCACTATGGGTGTGCCGCAGGGCTCTATATTAGGGCCCTTGTTATTTTCTCTTTATATTAATGATTTTCCGTCTGTGTGTAATAATGCTAAAATGATAATGTATGCTGATGATACAGTGGTGTATATTCATGGTAAAACTGTTAAGGACGTTGCCCGAAAGTTAACTGAGGAAATGAAAAAGATTTCTATTTAGCTAAAAAACTCTCATTTAACTTTATATGTTGACAAAACGGTCTCTATGTTTTTTACAAATTACCATAAGCTCTCGTCATGTAAAACTGATTCAAAAATCAAAATAGACGGTCAGGAAATAACAAGGGTTGACCAAATTAAATATTTAGGAGTCATTCTTGACCCAAATTTAAATTTCAAAAAACATATTAAAAGGTTAACCAACACGTTGAAAATTAACATAGCACAGTTTAGATACATTAGGAACTCTTTGACCATAGATGCATCTAACTTATATCTAAATGCGATGATAATTCCGCATTTTCGTTATTGCATGACGAGTTGGTCACAGGCATGTAAAACAGCACTAAGACCCCTGGAATCATTGTATAAAAGTTCTCTTAAGGTTCATGACAAGAAAACTCGGCTATTTCACCACTGTCATATTCTTAAAAAACATAGTATATTAAGTTTTGAAAATATTATCATATACTCTAACCTCTGTCTTTTGTTCAAGATAATAAATGGTATTGCAACACCTCCGGTTAAAAAATGTATCTCACTGAGCTCAGAAATTACATCTGGAGCAACTCGGTCGACTGTTCGGGGCGAGTGTAGGATTCCTCAGTGTAAAACAGCATTCGGCAGCTCAGCTTTCTAGTTGCCAACTGAGCTGATAACGCTTATAAATTTTAACATTTTTTCATATCAGGCCAAAAAATGGCTTCTTTTAAAACAAACATGTTCACATAATAAAAAAAAAAAAAAGAGAGAAAATACCCGTTAAAGGGTGTATGCGTGCCAATTACTCATGATGGCCATTCTACTACAGGCTCATTTGTAGTGGTAAAGTCAGGCACTGCTCTATTAGGGCTAGATCTAGTTGTGGCATTGCACATGTGTATTGAGGGCACAAAGGTTGTTACAGCTGACAGCTCTGATGATCCTACTGCACCGAGGGCACCTACTGTACCAAGCACAATACCACAGATTGCACCTGAGATCCAGGTACAGGAGATTGGCTGTGCAAAGGGATTTGTGCACAAAATTCAACTCAAACCAGAGGCTGTGCCAATACAACAAAAACTCAGGAGGCTTCCCTTTTCGGTGAGGCAGGCCGTGAGTGATGAGCTCAAAGACCTACAGGAAAAAGGCGTTATAGAACGCATTGATGCATCTCAATGGGTCTCTCCAATAGTTGTGACGCAGAGAAAAGATGGAGGAAAACTACGCATGTGCGTTGACCTCAGGGAACCTAACAAAGCCATTGTCAGTGACTGTCACCCGTTACCACACATGGACGAGCTATTCTCTGAGCTGAGAGGAGCCACAGTCTTCTCTACCATCGACCTGGCCTCTGCTTACCATCAAATGTTACTGCATCCAGACAGCCGTGATATAACTGCATTTATCACACATGATGGACTTTTCCGTTTCTGCCGAGTCCCATTTGGCCTTGCTTCAGCTCCATAAGCTTTCCAGAAGATGATGACGATCATACTGGCAGGCATACCAGGAGTACAGGCATATCTGGATGACGTGATTTGCTACGGAACCACTCAACAGCAGCATGATGCCAACCTACAAAGGGTGCTGCATGCTTTGAACGAGGCCGGACTTAAGCTGAACATGCAGAAGTGCAAGTTCAACCAGACTTCTTTGCGGTTCCTGGGCCACACCATATCCAAAGAGGGGCTCCACCCAGATCAAGAGCAGATCACAGCTGTGGCCAATGCACCTGCCCCACATGACACATCCTCCCTGCGATCCTTCTTAGGTCTTGCGTCATGGTACAGTAAATTTATTCCTGACTTTTCTACTGTTATTGAACCTCTACGTGAAACACTCAGGGAGTCTACAGAATGGCAGTTCAACTGGACTGCTGAGGCTGAGCATAGTTTTACTGACATTAAGAGACTGATTGTTGAGAGCCTTGCCCTAGCACTATACGACCATGAACTGCCCACATATGTAACTACGGATGCCTCTGATTACGGACTAGGGGGTGTACTGAGCCAACTTCATTCAGACAACACAGAGAGAGTCAGGGCGTTTGCATCCAGAACACTTTCTCCTACTGAAAGGAAATATTCCACTGTGGAACGTGAAGCGCTGGCATGCGTTTGGGCAGTAGAAAGGTGGAGAACCTAACTATGGGACATCACTTTGTGTTACGCACAGATCATCAAGCACTTACTACCCTGCTCACATCCAAGGGTACAGGCCGTGCTGGACTGAGAGGTGGTCTGCACGATTACTTTGCTTTACATATGATGTTGCTTACCGCCCTGGGAAACTGAATGTTACTGCTGACTGCCTGTCCAGGCTTCCACTGCCTAACACAGGGGAAGCTGAAGTGGAACCGGACATAGTGGCTACTGTCTTCATGGAGTCTTTGCATGCCATGTCCTTGTCGGAGTTCACCGCTGCATGTGACACTTGTCCTGAACTGACTCAATTGCAACAGCAAATACAGAAGGGCTGGCCAAAATGCAGAAAGAATGTACCAAATGAGCTGGCTTCATACTTCAAAAGAGACGAACTGGCTGTAGACAAAACACTTGTCATGAGAGGTACTGACCGCTTGATTGTGCCTACATCACTGCGATCCAAAGTGGTAGACTTGGCACATGAGGGGCACCAGGGAGTGGTGCGCACTAAACAGAGACTGCGAGAACTGTATTGGTGGCCACAAATGGACAAAGATGTACAGAGTAAGATAGAGTCATGTGTGTCATGCCAATACAATGACAAAACAGTGAAGACTGCACCTGCACCACTTACACCTGTCGAACTGCCAGATGGACCATGGGAAAAGGTGGCCATTGACATAACCAGTCCTTTCGAACGTGCTACATGGGACTGTCGTTATGCCATCACTCTCACAGACTATTACAGTAAATGGCCAGAAGTAGCATTTGCCTCTACAGTCACAACAGAGGTGGTTACCCGTTTCTTAGCTGCAGTGTTCAGTTGTGAAGGAAATCCAACCTGCCTGGTCTCTGACAATGGATGTCAGTTTACTTCCCATGAGTTTGCAAAGTTTCTGAGAGAGAGAGAGATAAAGCATCTGCGCTCCAGCGTCTACTACACCGCATGCTACTACAGGAGCTACTCCATTCGAGTTGCTGAGAAATAGGAAGATGCGTACAAAACTGAACGTCCTTCCTGTCTCACACAAAACTGCATCACACAAGCAAGTCAAAGAAACTGTGAGACAAAACCAACAACACAGTAAGGAGTATACAGACAGAAAGCGAGGAGCAAAAGTGTCCACCTTTCAAGTGAACAATGCTGAACATGTCTACAAGGGGTCATCCAAATACACAGAACCTCTGACAGTCATAAAGAAGGTCGGACTGAGTACTTACCTTCTCAGTGATGGTCGGAAATGGAATGCCTCAAAGCTGGTGTGTTTCCCTAAGGAGGCTCTAGCTTGCATGAGCGAGAACAATGAGACTACACTGGATGGACTCACTGTGACCGAGAATGTGCATGTTGGTCAAGAACCAGGCCCTAGACACACCACCAGAGTCAGAAACCCACCTCAGTGGTTAACAGACTTTGAGAGATGAATATGATACAGGATCAATGTGTGAACTGTGCAAATTGAAAAAAAAAATACTCATACTGTTCTGTTATGTGGAAAATGTCATACTGTTTTGAAGTCTGAGTTACTCTGGATTTCCACTGGATGTGGAACGTCTGCGGACCGGCTCTGCTGCGGAACGGCTGCGTGCTCCGCCGTCCGTCAATACCCACTAGGTCCGGATTTGTTGCGGCATGGCTGCGGCCATTTCTGACAGCTGTAGTCACGAGGACCCACAATATCTCACGAATTCACGTAGAATAGAACCACAAAACTAACAACAGTTTATTTCCATCCAGAGGAGTAGAGGGGAAACAACTCTGTGCTGTGTTTTCAAGGTGTAGTGCAAGGAAATATGATCCGCCGCGAGCACGGTGTATTTTATTTTGAAAATTAACCGGACGTTTTATTTTGTTTCTGTGCTCGACTTCCTGTCCCGCACAATCTGAATTCTGCGGAGCTCTCCGGCATCCGGCAAAAATACAAGCTCTGCGTATCTGCTCCGGAGGGCTGCGGACCACGGGAGCTGGGACGCAGTCGGAACGCAGCCGTTCCGCAGTCAGTGGAAATACACACATTGACTTTAATGGAAACCTAATGACTCCGCCGACGTTCCGGAGCGGATCCGCAGCCGATACGCATCCAGTGGAAATTGCTATTATACTAGACAAGAATAACCTAATTTCATGTCCAATTTAGGTTTCCAGGTACTATCATTAATGAAAGGGTTATTTTACAGAGGTTGAGGGTACCATGTTTAAGTGACTAATTCCTTTAAGAAAAGGGGAAATGTTGTTTCCTGTTAATACTGTTATTGAACACTAGGGGCGCTAGAGTGCACCGTGAGAATACAGGTGAAAGGTATGTGCGTAGATGAAGAGAAGGATGTGCAGAGAAGAAGAAGAATAAAGTTGGAAGTAGTGTGACACAATGTCTCTCGGCTCGTACTTAAAATACTTTTACAAAACACCACAACAGGTCACTGAAATGCTGTCACAATCATACATCATTAAAGTGCACACAGCACACGCATGTTTACCAGCCCTGCTGCCTTGTGATTCTTTAAACCAGAAGAGAGCAAACACAGCGAACGGGGAAAAGATCTGTTGTTAGTGAGTCCAGCCTTGTCCGGGCAGAAAGGTCGCTCACTGTTGTTTAGAAGACAGTTTGGATTTGGACTTTAAGTGTTGTTATTACCTCTGAACAGAGGGTGCCAATAACCTACTCTTGCATTTCAGTCCAGCAGTTCTCTAACGTGGCCTTTGTACGTCTCCTTGAGGGACTCCATCCAGCTTCTAAGTGCTGTTCTATTACTGCGAAAACTTGCTGCTGAACTTTTGTGAGATAAACCTTTCAGAGATTGATGGAGTCCAACAATGATGAAGATTTACCCAGAATGTGAAGAGAATGCAAAGTGATTTAGGGGGTTTATTATCACAAGTGTTACAGCTCACTAAATGATGTTTGGTTGGAATACAACTTATATTCTCAATCAGTACGACATGACCTGAACATGGCATTACATTTGGCTACACCAGACACATCTCAGACATGCTTTACAGTCGTTATTGTCAAAGGCCATCATTTTTAAAATGCTCGCCCTCTACAATATCTGCGGATGGCTCTCTGGTAAGGTATGGTTAGGGTAAGGTAGTCTCGCATTGCCAGACCTTCCTCCACAGCGCTGCAGAAGAAGGTCTGTCTAGTCCACACAGCATTCTGGGATGGCTGAAAAAGGTTTTCTCATTTATTGGCATTTCTTTAAACCAATCACAATCGTCTTGGGCGGTGCGGTATGCGCTGAGCGGAGCCACGATGCCTCTGCAAAATAGTCTCGGGAAGGAACTTGTGTTGTCTTGGTGGAAGATGTGTACGTTCAAAAGTAGTTTTAGTTGTGCAACAGAAAACTCAGATTGGACAGATAGTCTAGCTAGCTGTCTGGATTTACCCTGCAGAGATCTGAGGAGCAGTTAACCATAGTCCTCACAAATCCACCAGAGGTTAGAACGCCAACATAAAGAAAGAGGAAGGAAACGGACATCTTGCCCAAAAGAAGGACATCTGGCGGAATTTCGGCGCAATCCCAGAAGTGGAACGTTGTGGATATGGACTAGGGTAAGGTAACTAAAATACTTGGTCAAGGTTCAAGAGAGATCATGGTTTCCTACATCCACCACCACAAACTCCATAACCTTATTTATTGGCACACTACTTCCTGCATTGGCACCAAATGTTGGCATTTGACATAAACTGCAGGTCTAATATATATATATATATATATATATAGTATCCCATATATTTATTTATTTATATTATATCTTATTTTTTATGCTGCAAGTCTATTGTTCCCACTTCTGTGCATATAAGTATAGGATTTCATCTCGGGCTCCGTCAAACACTGAGTGCACAGCAGCAATGTGGCTAATGGATTCAATAGATCTGACATAGGAAAGCAGCTGCTGTTGGATTCATTTATGAAATTTACTCATCTGCAATATTTTATTCTTCTGTTTCTTAGTCTCTGTTATCTGAAATCAATATTTGTCATTATCAATTATTATGTCTACTTAACAGCAGTTTGGGACCATTTTTTATCCTCAGCTCTCCTTTGGTTTCAGCTGTGTAGCTCTTTGAGTGGCCACTCATATAAATGTATAGAGCCACATACAGTATGACCAAGTTCCAAGGAGGGCATGTTAAATGGCTATTGGACCACGGCACAGATTTTTATTTTCAGGCTGAACAGACAGGATTCCAGATAAGTTGAATGAAAATCTTCTTCCCTCCACTACCTAAATAAGCTGATGTCACATTTTAACATGAAAAACTGTCCAGCAAAGCTTTTGGTCGTCTATTTTAAGGTGTCTGGCTTCTCATCCTAACTCTACATGTCATCCTCACTATCTTTTTACTTCCCTGCTCTCCGTGGGAGCGAGCCCCTCTCAAGCCCTTCACCCCGGCTCTGTGCCAACTGCTATTTGGCTGTGGAACATTATTTGGAATTCACACGCATTTGAAGGGGACACGGCAGGGGCAATTTCTCAGCACTCCAGGGGTGTTCTCAGTGCTTGGGGAGGAGGTGGCGGTGGCGGTGGCGGTGGGGGCGGTGGGGATTTTTGGCTCGGCTACCAGTAGCTTTCAGAGGAAGCGCTTGGCAAATCATAGATCTTAGTGGGAAGAAACGACAGCACAGCCACGTTTGTGAATGTTCTGATTGTTACTGACTCACAACATGGCTGGGGCATCTTTAGAAGGGGGTCTTTGGCAGTCTGAGGAGGGGCGAAGGGCATCTCAGGCTTTTATTCCTCTTCCTCACTCTCTCTTTCTTATCTCTTTCTGTATTTTCCTGGCAGAGCTGCGTTGTTAACTGGATCACAGACTGAAGGAGAAAGAATGATTTCATTTAGAACGCCGGGGACATTTTTCTGCAAGCACTGCCTGAAATTGTACAGGCCCTTGTGGGAAAAGAGGGGGGGGTGTCTACAATAGCTGCACAGTCTGATTGCTTCTCTCACAAAAGGATGTAATGTGGATGGGAGCTTTGAGGCGTGAATAAAATGCCTGTGTCATGTGTCAGATATGTTCCAAGTCATTTAAATTTCTGTGCTGGTTTATTTCAGAGTATGACAGGTTGTTTGTGTAAATTAGATATATCAAAAATGATCACTTGTAGCACCCTGCAAATAAACTCCCAACTACTGTTACTGACGCAGTGATTGCAATCGCTCTGCAATGCATGAGCAAATCACAGGTCATGTTTGTACATGCCAGAGATGTTCACAAGTCATTTTTTGGAAGTCCAAGTCGAGTCTCAAGTCTTTGAGCTCGAGTCCAAGTCAAGTCTCAAGTCTATGAGGGGCAGGTTCAAGTCAAGTCTCAAGTCTTTTGCCACAAGTCCAAGTCAAGTCTCAAGTCTCTGGTCATCTGATCTGTCCCTAACACTGTATTGTTAAATCTTATGAATTCAAAGCATGTCCTGTAGCTACCATCCAGACAGTACAGTATTAAAATCAGTTGTAGGAGAACTTTATGGGGTCTACTGCAATGCAATCTGAAGAAACACAAATTAAGAACTCTGTTTCAATTTCTTAACTGTATTTTTCAACATTTTGGTATCTGCAACAAAGAATACATGTTTGTCTGTGTTACTAACTGGCTGTAAAGCCCAACCTCATCATGCATTACATTTTCAGTGTTCAAAGTGTGAGGGAAACATCTGTATTCAAAGTTAAAACACCAACCATGGTGCAAACATGTGAGAACTGATACTTTCCGTATTGCTATTTAACAACAACCTGGTGAAATATGAACCTAAGTCTGTCGCCATATGGATACAACTATAAAGATACTATTTGCTGTTCCCAGCATTAGCACAACACTTTGCGATGGTTAGCTTGTTACCTGTGACGATATATGATAAATGTAACGTCTCTTTCACATTATCCAGTGACTGACCGATCTGGGTACGTTTTGAGATGCCTGATGAAGTTCGACATGGTTGAACCGGCATCATTTATCTTGGTGCCACACACCTTGCATGTAGCTGTTAGCTTACTGCCACTGTTTACCAAGTACGGTGGCCGACAGGGGCAAACGCCCTGCAACTTAAGAAAACACACGCAAATAGACAAAACACAAGCAAATTAAGAAAACAACTTTATTAATTTGACAACACATGTGCAGCATTCAGCTAACGCACTGCAAATACACACAACACAACCAAATAGATAAACGCACTGCAAATAAAAAATGATGCAAAAAGAAAAGCACGCAAACCCCGAAAAAAGAAGCGATGCAAAAAGAAAAACAACTTCATTAATTTGACAACACATGCGCGGCATTCAGCAAACGCACTGCAAATGCACACAACACAACCAAATAGATAAACGCGCTGCAAATATGAAATGATGCAAAAAGAAAAGCACACAAACCCAGAAAACAAATGCAACAAAAAAACGCTGCATCCAGATTACACAACAGAAGTTCTCCAGACCTCTAGAGGGAGCAGCTAGGGGAACAGCTGGATTTTAGAGCCCACGGGGAGGGAGAGAGAGAGAGAGAGAGAGAGAGAGAGAGAGAGGACTGTAAATATTAAATCTATGTTTGAGATCTGTTTTCTCTGGTTTGGTGGGTGTGTCTCGGCTCAGGTCAGCTGATACTCAATCAGCAGAGACGTCTGTAAACTCGTGGTGATAAAACATTTAAAACTGCATCAGTGTTTAACGTTGACGTTTGTTTAAGTCATATTTCATGAGAGGGTTTCATTTCGAGGTCCGAAATTACTGAAGTGTAGGCCTCCTCAAGTATAATATTGTGATTATACAACAACGGTTACCAACAAAATAAGTGATTAATCTGTATTCATATTGTGGAGCAATTCGCTCTTGAAATACAAAAACAGACAGGATTTCTAGTCCCTCCCTGTTTAGTAAACCAGCCAAATTACTGTGGGATTTATCAAACTGAAGAAATCCCGCCTGCACATATAAACACAGAACTACTTTGCTAACTCCAACATGTTGTAACTAAGACATCTGCTGAAAAAGTTATTGTATTCATTAGTATGATTGCCGTACTGTTTAGTTCACAAACATCCAACACACCAAAGTACAAAGACATAGGGACCAGACGCAAGCTTTTATTTTGAAAAGCTGAAGCACCAGCCGGGAGGGCATGAGACGGGAGCATAGACTGTATATTAATAATATATTATGTTATTAATAATAATAATAATAATAATATGAATTTAATATCGGTTAATAACGGTCTAAAATCCAGCTGTTCCACTAGCTGCTCCCTCTAGAGGTCTGGAGAACTTCTGTTGTGTAATCTGGATGCAGCGTTTTTTTTGTTGCATTTGTTTTCTGGGTTTGTGTGCTTTTCTTTTTGCATCATTTCATATTTGCAGTGCGTTTATCTATTTGGTTGTGTTGTGTGTATTTGCAGTGCGTTTATGTATTTGGTTGTGTTGTGTGTATTTGCAGTGCGTTTGCTGAATGCTGCGCATGTGTTGTCAAATTAATGAAGTTGTTTTTCTTTTAGCATCGCTTCTTTTTTCGGGGTTTGCGTGCTTTTCTTTTTGCATCATTTCATATTTGCAGCGCGTTTATGTATTTGGTTGTGTTGTGGTATTTGCAGCGCGTTTGCTGAATGCTGCACATGTTTTGTCAAGTTAATGAAGTTGTTTTCTTAATTTGCTTGTGTTTTGTCTATTTGCGTGTGTTTTCTTAAGTTGCAGGGCGTCTGCCCCTGTCGGCCACCGTAACCAAGTTATTGAAAGCAAAACTAATGACAAAAGGCACAACTCCAGGAGGACTTGGTGTCGCCATCGTCAATGCACGCACATAGGCATAGCGCATGCGTTACGTTGCACATTATGGCAAAGGGCAGGGGACATGCAGCTTGTCATACGTTTCCCCAACGTATATCAGCCCAGTCTCATGGCAGTTCGTGAAATGGTGACGTTATTTAATCTATTGATATGTGTACAGGGACACGTTTTTCTGGTTTTTATCGTGTTGGTGAGCACGAATGTTAAACTGATGTATTTGAATGGGAAGCATATTATGTGATAACAGCACGATTATGGTAGCGAGTAGTATTGAAAAGCCGAAAATCCGCATAAGGAGGTTGGTTGGGGTGGTGGATGGGTCAAACAACACAGGACTTTCACCCAGGAGACCGGGGATCGCGTCCTGCGTGTGGTAGTTCCTTTCCGCATTCTTGTTCTCCTATACCACAACCTTTCCCCGTCTCTCTTTTCCTAATCACAACCATCCCGTTGTTGTAGTGCGTCCCTCGTTGTTGTCGCCGACGTGCGGCGTTTCATTTCTCCGTTGTTGCGTCCCCCAGAGACCGCGGATTGTGTCCGGGCGGCCGTTGTTGTCACCGTCTACCGCATGTGGTGTCGTCGTTTTTGCATCCCCCAGAGCAGGCCAGTGTCATGGCAGTTGTCGCCGCCATGCAGCGTTTAATTTCCCCATTGGTGTGTCCCCCAGAGACCGCGGCTCATGTTGTCACCATCTCCCTCAGAGCAGGCCCAGCTGCAGCCCAGTCGCATGGCAGTTCGTGAAATAGTAACGTTCCAATTTCGTGGTGACCACCACGAAATAAAGTAGAAAAACGTGTCCCTTTACACCGGGTTGCGTACATGCGCCAACGCCAATAAAAGAAAAAAATTGCATGAAAACAGGTTGTTGATGAGTGTCGAAGCGCAAGTCCAAGTCAAGTCTGAAGTCTTTTGGGTCGAGTCGCAAGTCAAGTCAGAAGTCAGCTGTTTTAGCGACTTAAGTGAGACTCAAGTCCCCATCTCTGGTACATGGTTTAGTTGTTGTCATGTTCCCATTAAAATGTGGATTTAGGCACATTTTTGTTTGCAAAATTGTTCTCTTTTTTGCAAATTTGCAATTTCTCCGTTTATATTTGTAAATCAAAACAGTGCATAACAACAGGATAGAGGGTTGGATGGAATGTGATAACTACTGTGATACACTTTCCTTTGGAATGAATCAGGGTTACTGCTACTGGCTCCAACTGCTGCAGAGCACTGCTGCACAAATTACTGCTGAGATCAAGACACGAATATGAACATTAACCCCCTGCTATAGCCACCTTGCCCTGGCTTTTTGTATTGATTTAACATTTTTACTACTGACTTTTAAAGCTTTTTATAGCCTTGTGCCAAAATGTATTGCTGACCTCTTAACACCTTGTGTGCCTGCACGGCCAGGGACAGAAGTGAACTAAATGATGCCAAAAAAAATGAAAATGTATCACTTGAAGTTCCTACTACAACATTGTTATGGTGGCGTTATAAAGAACATTGTGAACAAACAGTTGCTAAGTTTAAATAGAGTGGTCTAGCTCCAGGGGTCAGGATGAGGAAAGGAGGAAAGGAAGAGAGGGGATGAAGAGGGATGAAGGACGAGGAGTAAATGAGGAGCCACAGGGCTGCTGTGTCTTCCTGTAAGAATGCGCCCTCTGAACTGGATGACACGTACAGACAAAACAATCTGTGTGAGACACAAGACAGTTAAATGGATTCTGTCTAGTGTGAGCATTGTGTCTGTATGTGTGTGTGTGTGTGTGTGTGTGTGGGTGTGTGTCAGAAATAGAGGTACAGTAAAAGATAAAATAAGTGTATGGCAGTGTAGGGCTTAGATTTTGGTTTTCAAACTCTCTTTAAGACCAAACACAGGACTAAGCGATAATAGAGCATAAGGATTTAATCCATTTTATAGTCAGGAAAAATGTCAAGTGACAAGTCTCCTATATAAATATGCAAAAATAATTTGGTAACCATAGTAACATGTATGTCTGTCAGCATGTGATTGCGGGGATTTTCTCTGATATGTCAACAACAAGCCACGCTAGCTCGCTCTGAGATACTTAGGCACAGCTGTGCTTTGGGCTTACATATCTTAGCGTGTTAGCATACCAACATTTGCTAATTAGCAACAAACACAAAGTAGAGCTGAGGCTGATGGGAAAGACAGTATAGTTTAGATAGGTTTGCAGGTATTTGGTCAACAATCAAAGTATTGGAAAATGTTAATTTTGACCTGATGATGGCGCTAGATGAAAAGGCAGGGGGGTCAAAGTTATTACAGTCCATCCTGAGGGGAACATGAATGTGTGTAACAAATGATATGGCAATCCATCCGATACATTTCACTCTAAACAACCAAAGTCAGTGGGCTTCATCCTCTGGACCATGAGTGTTTGTACAAAATCTCAATCAGTTAAGAATTTTATAACAGTACAAGATGCACAAGTCCCCGGCTGAGCGCCGCTACATTGGAGTTTACCCCGGTGGACGAGAGGGTCGCCTCCCTACGCCTGCGGGTTGTGGGGGGGAAAACTCTGACTGTTGTTTGTGCGTATGCACCAAACAAGAGCTCGGAGTATTCGGCCTTCTTGGAGACCTTGAATGGAGTCCTGTATGGGGCTCCAGTAGGGGACTCCATAGTTCTGCTGGGGGACTTCAACGCGCACGTGGGCAATGATGGAGACACATGGAGAGGCGTGATTGGGAGGAACGGCCTCCCTGATCTAAACCAGAGTGGTTGTTTGTTGTTGGACTTCTGTGCTAGTCATGGATTGTCTATAACGAACACCATGTTCGAACATAGGGATGCTCATAAGTGTACTTGGTACCAGAGCACCCTAGGCCAAAGGTCAATGATCGATTTTATAATCGTTTCATCTGATCTGAGGCCGTATGTTTTGGACACTCGGGTGAAGAGAGGGGCAGAGCTGTCAACTGATCACCATCTGGTGGTGAGTTGGGTCAGAGGGTGGGGGAAGACTCTGGACAGACCTGGTAAACCCAAACGGGTAGTGCGGGTGAACTGGGAACGTCTGGAGGAGGCCCCTGTCCGACAGACTTTCAACTCACACCTCCGGCGGAGCTTTTCGTGCATCCCTGTGGAGGCTGGGGGCATTGAACCCGAGTGGACAATGTTCAAAGTTTCCATTGCTGAAGCTGCGGCGGGGAGCTGTGGTCTTAGGGTCTTAGGTGCCTCAAGGGGCGGCAACCCACGAACACCGTGGTGGACACCGGTGGTCAGGGAAGCCGTCCGACTGAAGGAGTCTTTCTGGGATATGTTATCCCAGGGGACTCCGGAGGCAGTTGCAAGGTACCGAAGGGCCCGAAGGGCTGCAGCCTCTGCCGTGAAAGAGGCAAAGCAGCGGGTGTGGGAGAAGTTCGGAGAAGACATGGAGAAGGACTTTCGGTCGGCACCAAGGTGCTTCTGGAAAACCGTTCGCCACCTCAGGAGGGGGAAGCGGGGAACCATCCAAGCTGTGTACAGTAAGGATGGGACGCTGCTGACCTCAACTGAGGAGGTAATAGGGCGGTGGAAGGAGCACTTTGAGGAACTCCTAAATCCGACTAATACGCCCTCTATGGTAGAGGCAGAGCTGGAGGATGATGGGGGATTGTCGTCAATTTCCCTGGTGGAAGTTGCTGAGGTAGTTAAACAACTCCACAGTGGCAAAGCCCCAGGGATTGATGAGATCCGTCCAGAAATGCTTAAAGCTCTGGGTGTGGAGGGGTTGTCTTGGTTGACACGCCTCTTCAACATTGCGTGGAAGTCGGGGACGGTGCCTAAGGAGTGGCAGACCGGGGTGGTGGTTCCCCTTTTCAAAAAGGGGGACCAGAGGGTGTGTGCCAATTACAGGGGTATCACACTTCTCAGCCTCCCAGGTAAAGTCTACTCCAAGGTGCTGGAAAGGAGGGTTCGGTCGATAGTCGAACCTCAGGTTGAAGAGGAACAATGCGGATTCCGTCCTGGTCGTGGAACAACGGACCAGATCTTTACTCTCGCAAGGATCCTGGAGGGAGCCTGGGAGTATGCCCAACCGGTCTACATGTGCTTTGTGGATCTGGAGAAGGCGTATGACCGGGTCCCCCGGGAGACACTGTGGGAGGTGCTGCGGGAGTACGGGGTGAGGGGGTCCCTTCTCAGGGCCATCCAATCTCTGTACGACCAAAGCGAGAGCTGTGTCCAGGTTCTCGGCAGTAAGTCGGACTCGTTTCAGGTGAGAGTTGGCCTCCGCCAGGGCTGCGCTTTGTCACCAATCCTGTTTGTAGTATTTATGGACAGGATATTGAGGCGTAGTCGGGGTGGAGAGGGGTTGCAGTTTGGTGAGCTGGGGATCTCATCGCTGCTTTTTGCAGATGATGTGGTCCTGATGGCATCGTCGGCCTGTGACCTTCAGCACTCACTGGATCGGTTCGCAGCCGAGTGTGAAGCGGCTGGGATGAGGATCAGCACCTCTAAATCTGAGGCCATGGTTCTCAGCAGGAAACCGATGGAGTGCCTTCTCCAGGTAGGGAATGAGTCTTTACCCCAAGTGAAGGAGTTCAAGTACCTTGGAGTCTTGTTCGCGAGTGAGGGAACAATGGAGCGGGAGATTGGTCGGAGAATCGGCGCAGCGGGTGCGGTATTACACTCAATTTATCGCACCGTTGTGACGAAAAGAGAGCTGAGCCAGAAGGCAAAGCTCTCAATCTACCGGTCAGTTTTCGTTCCTACCCTCACCTATGGTCATGAAGGCTGGGTCATGACCGAAAGAACGAGATCCAGGGTACAAGCGGCCGAAATGGGTTTCCTCAGGAGGGTGGCTGGCGTCTCCCTTAGAGATAGGGTGAGAAGCTCAGTCATCCGTGAGGAGCTCGGAGTAGAGCCGCTGCTCCTTCGCGTCGAAAGGAGCCAGTTGAGGTGGTTCGGGCATCTGGTAAGGATGCCCCCTGGGCGCCTCCCTAGGGAGGTTTTCCAGGCACGTCCAGCTGGGAGGAGGCCTCGGGGAAGACCCAGGACTAGGTGGAGGGATTATATCTCCAACCTGGCCTGGGAACGCCTCGGGATCCCCCAGTCGGAGCTGGTTAATGTGGCTCGGGAAAGGGAAGTTTGGGGTCCCCTGCTGGAGCTGCTACCCCCGCGACCCGTTACCGGATAAGCGGAAGAAGATGGATGGATGGATGGACAAGATGCATTGTTTTGTCCTGTCTCTAGCTGCCCATGTGACAGATAAGTTCAGTTGGCTCAACTACTTATGCTCCTCACCAAACTGTTTCTTTTTGAGCTCTCTGTGACCATGAGAGAGGAAAAATCTGAAGCCAGTGTCAACCTAGTCTATATCTGAAGTTCCGCTGCCGGAATTGGTCCGTTGCCGCCGGAAATTCCGCTGGATTCCACTCTTTTCAGCTGGATGTCTGTCCCCTTCCTCTGTCTCTGTGTTGGCATTCTATCCTCTGGTGGATTTGTGAGGACTATGGTTAACTGCTCCTCAGATCTCTGCAGGGTAAATCCAGACAGCTAGCTAGACTATCTGTCCAATCTGAGTTTTATGTTCCACCAAAACAAGTTCCTTCTGAGGCTATTTTGCCTCTGTCCAGCGCTTAGTGCTGACCAAAACAATTGTGATTGGTTTAAAGAAATGGCAATAAACCAGAGCACGTTTTTCTCCCATCCCAGAATGCTGTGGGGACTAGCCAGACCTTCCTCCGCAGTGCTGTGGAGGAAGGTCTGGCAATGCAAGACTAGTGTCAACCCAAAATAAACCAGAACTAAAACGCAACTATGTGAACCGAGCTACAGGTGAGCAACCTAAAGCCGAGTGTTATTAGACTCATAATGCAACTCAAACTCCAACAGTACGGTCAGAGATTGGACACACACACACACACACACACACACACACACACACACAGATGTAACTGTGGCTATGTGCTCTTATCTGTGCAAGAATGAGCGGGTTATACTCAGCATGTCCGCCAAACACCAAACAAAAGGGTCTAAAGTGGCAAAACGGGGGTTGAAACCATGCAATTTTGATGAAATACATCTTCACCACCCAACGCTTTCTTTTAGTAGCGCTCTGGGTGATTTTGTAGATGATACACACTCAGCGAGAATGGGGCAGTGAGTGCATGTCGCCCTGTGTTGTGGTGCTAAGTCATTCTTTGGCTTGTCCCCCCCCCCATTCTGAATGCTTCCACTGAAGCAATGGATGCATTGTGTCAAAAAGAAGGCTGGATATGGGCCTCTTGTGTCAGCCGATGCACCAGCCACAGGCTTGTGTGTGTGTGTGTGTGTGTGTGTGTGTGTGTGTGTGTGTGTATGGTTTTGTTGATGACGCAGCCATGAGGAAAGGTGCCTTGCGATGTTCATTGTGCTCATATGAACAGCCTGATGGTGCTGTTTCCTGATGGTGTAGCTGTGCACATGACAAGCATTAGTTGGTATGTATCATATATCATATGTATCATACAGACCATAGCCCACTTTCTTTTTCTTGGTTTATCTTTTGTTTTGCAGAATCAATGTGCCCGCAAAGAATCCACTTAATAGTGAAGCATTTTTCAGCTCTTTTATAATCATTTAATTGAGAAGAAATGAAAGTCAATTTACTGTGAAGAGTATTTGTCATCTCATCATAAAAACAACAATGAAACAAAATGTCATTTTTCACCACATCAGATTCTGTTCCTCTTTCCAGTATCACTCATGCTATTTCTATTTCTAGAGCTGGTGTTACAGTACTACATGCACATAAAAGAAGAAATGGTAACCAATGCTTAGCAGTAAAAAACGTTATCCTATGCATGACTGCCTATGTTTACTATGTTTGGTGTACAAATAGACCCAAAATGCAATTCGAACTCTAATATTACGGTCAAAGACTTGGGTGTGTTATTCTAGTGCCTGCAAATGGAGCCTTGAACTGCTAATATTGTAGAAGTAGGTACTACTACTCAGGGCTGTAGTCAAGTCCACCTCTGTCGAGTCCAAGACAAGTCCAAGACCAGAGGCCTGTACTACGAATCAAGATCAACATGCCCTGGATTTCTTTCAGTTACCCGGCTTCACCTAACCTAACAACCGCGGTCCTGTATAAGCTGTGTCACGGTGGTTAACAACTAGTTCAATCAACCCAGGGTTTCTCAATCCAGCGACGCAACGTGTTCACAGAAAAGAGGCGGTGTTTGCACAGCATGACCAATCACAAAAATCTACCAGAGCCTCATATTTATATAAGAAGAGCAAACTATAATTCCACATAAATGTGAAGAACACAGACATGATTTTACAGGCAAAATGCAGGAGAGAAAGCTGGCATAAAAATCCGACGCTGTTTGCGTTAACGCTGTTGCGTAAATCACAACGCTTATCAATATCACTTCTCCATCAGTCAGGCACAAGATCTGACCATAATGACACTTTTGCTTTCCATAAACTGTCGTTGCTTTAGCCTATTATTTTATCAGTTGCAACCCTGGCAGTGGGAAGCGATCGTGAGAGAATATAAAAAATATAAAAACATAACAAACCAATGTGTGGCATTGGCAACACACGGCTCAAGAAGCCGCGAATAGCCTATAGGTAATTCCCTCCACTGAAAATATATATCTTTCATAAAAATACCCATCAGGGAATGTTAACGGGGTTGTCAGTCTCTAAATGTTTTAACTTGTATGAGTGCACCTCTCTCTCTCTCTCCGCGCACCGAGGTCCCGTGGATCTTCTAAGAACAGTGATGCCGTTATCAACCGAGTATTGATTGGTCAGTAGGCGGTGCTTTTCCACCAGTGATCTCTAATCTCCAACATAACCTGCTCCCGACCAGGTTAGGTGTTCAGCATAAGTTACCACGGCGATTTAACCCAGTAACAAGTGATCCACAGTCATGATACACAAAACCCTGGGTTGAACCTGAAGTTACCTCGTTAACGTCTAATCTTGCTTCGTAGTACAGGCCTCTGGACTAGTTGAGTCCAAGTCAGGACCGAGTCCAAATGAGAGACAGTCAAGACCAAGACAGAAAAAAAAGAATCCTCTTCAAGACCACTTACTTACCTGTTCATTTACATGATGTAAGAGAAAGTACATCTTCTATTTTAAGATGATTATTTTTGCTTTATTATTTGTAATAATCAAAGTGCAGAGTAACACACTATAGGATCAAATTAGGCCATATTATTAACTTTAAAGCTATAGTGCATAGTTTATGTCACCCCCATGAGGAATTCTAAGTAATGACAACACAATTCACAAAGAAATGTACATTAACCATATCTTACATTATAAAGGACTCCATTGCTAGCACCAAAACCCACTACTCCTCCAGTATAAGCACTGCCAATAAAGGAAACTCCAAGTCACTGTTTTCCCTACTTGACAATATATAATTAATATATCCTCCCCACACAACTTGTTAAAGCCTGCCTTCCCTCCCTGGTCCTCCTCATTTCTGCTATCATCCACTCCTCTCTCACCACTGGAACTGTCCCTACATCCTTCAAAACTGTTGCCATTACCCCAATTTTTTAAAAACATCTGTCCTATATCCAATCTACCCTTCATCTCCAAAATCCTTGAAAAAACAGTTCCTCTCAACTCCATTCTCACCTATCCCACAATAACCTGTATGAACAGTTCCAGTCTGGTTTCCGCCCACTCCATAGCACTGAAACGGCACTTATCAAAATCACCAACGACCTCCTTATGGCAGCTGATTCTGGACTCCTCACCATCCTCATCTTCCTCGACCTGAGTACAGCCTTTGATACCATCTGTCACGCCACCCTCCTCAACAGGCTATCTTCCATCGGCATCACCCACACTCTGTTAGACTGGTTCACATCTTTCCTCTCTGGCCGCACTCAGTTCATTCAACTCAAGTCTTTTAAATCCATTCCTTCCTCCGTCACTTCAGGTGTGCCCCAGGGCTCTGTCCTGGGTCCCCTACTCTTCATCATTTACCTCCTTCCCCTCGGCAATATCTTCCACAAATTTAATATTCACTTCCACTGTTATGCTGATGACACCCAGCTCTACCTCTCCACCAAACCCTCGTCCATTCTCCCGCCCACCTCCCTTACTGATTGCATCTCTGAAATAAAAACCTGGCTCACCCAAAACTTCCTCAAATTAAACAGTAATAAAACAGAGGTTCTACTTATTGGCACCAAATCCACTTTATCCAAAACCAACAGTTTTTCTCTCACTATTGATAACTCCTCCATTTCACCCTCCCCCCAGGTTAAGAGTCTGGGTGTCATCCTTGACAGCACACTATCCTTTCAACCCCACATCAATAACATTACCTGGTCTGCCTACTTCCACCTAAGAAACATCAATCGCCTCCGCCCCTCCCTTACCCCCTACACTGCCACCATCCTTGTTCACAGTCTCGTCACTTCCCGTCTGGATTACTGTAACTCTCTCCTCTTCGGCCTCCCTCACAAATCCCTCCATAAACTTCAACTGGTCCAGAATTCAGCTGCCCACATCATAACTCGAACACCCTCCATCCACCACATCACTCCTGTCCTCCAACAGCTCCACTGGCTCTCGGTCCAGTTCCGTATCCAATTCAAAGTACTCCTGTTTGCATTCAAGGCCATCCACAACCTTGCCCCCCCATATTTGTCTGATCTCCTCCAGCGTCACACTCCCTCCCGCTCCCTCAGATCCTCTTCCTCCATACACCTGTCTGTCCCCTCTGCCCGTCTCACCACCAAGGGGAGCAGAGCATTCAGCCGCTCTGCTCCCCGTCTTTGGAATTCATTACCACCCCAACTTAGAAACATGGATTCATTCCCCCATTTCAAATTGCAAATCAAAACATACCTGTTTAAAACTGCCTAGTCCACTTAATGTCAATTGCTTTGCCTCTTTCTGTTGTTGTTATTGTTGTTGTATTCTTATTTTGTGCTGTTTTTAAATGTCTTATGTATCACTGTACGGTGTCCTTGAGTGCCAAGAAAGGTGCCTTTAAATAAAATGTATTATTAATATTATTATTAGCTGTCGGCACCTCCACATGATACCCCTCCTCCATGCAGTTGCTAGTAGCCAAGGAAGATATGGAGGATTACAAAAAATGATGGACTCTTCAGAAGAGGTCATTATTTTCACTCAAGTTTCTGCGTGGGAAAGTCACCGGACACCACAATCTTCTGAACATAGTCACACTGAGAAATCCAGAGAGAGTTGTGTGGAGCTGATAGTCTTAATTAGCTTTGCAGCAACTCATTTGGCAATGGCTTGAAAGTAACGGACGTTCATTAATATCAAAAAGTTACACACTAAAGCTTTAAGTATAAAAATGGAAATGTTCTTATTACTTGTCCTGAAGAATCCATAGTACAAAGTGCTTGCTGACATTGTGTCTGTGGCCAAAATGAAACTGATTGATGCCTGATGATTGAGTTATATGACCCAGCCAGGCATGTACCCAGGGCCAATACCAATGCAATTAGAATTAAACCAATATTTGTTTTTTGAACGAGCGCGCTTCATCAATGGTTCTGTTTTAATGGAGGAAGTTACTTTAGAATAAAAGCATATAGTGCTGGACTCGGTCAAGACCAACTAGAATATTTGGCGAGTCCAATGGCCGAGTCCGAGTCCAAATACCAACGAGTCCAAGAAAAGTCTCGAGTCTGGATTCGAGTTATACAGCCCTGCTATTACTATGAAGATACCAGTAGTTTTAGGTGAATTCCTTTGGGGTTTATCAGAGTATCACAGTAAAGACAGAAACGGACGGTTTGAATACCAATGAAAGTCCAGGCCACTGCTGCAGCTAGACTGTAGACAAACACTGCAAGTCTGGACAAACACTAACAGAGTCCTTTCATAAGATCTCCAAATAAAGCACAGCACCATTTTGGAGCCCTGTCCACACCTCAATATTGCAGCTATGCTATGGAAACACTGGCTTATTAACCTCAGGCTGATTGAGCCCTCCTGCTCTTCCGGCCTGTCCACGTGTTCAATCAATGTTGAACACATCCCGACCAGCGCGCCATTCATTACCAGACATTATACGTAACGTTATACCTAGGCTTTAAACATAGTTATCGACCTGGGGGCCAGTTAATGATAGAAAAATGATATCATTTGCTGCATTGCTCCTTTGTAAGCTGACCCTGAAAACCAGACGGGGTCTCTTCATCTTGACCAAGTTGGCTATCGATTTCCACTGGGGGTAATGACTTTTTATGTCTGTAATATATGAGGGGATGTTTGATGTAGGCTGATCTGTTTGCTCACTGTGGCCCACTTTCATTGCCATTGTCAGGGGAGTCATATCGTGGAAAGCTAGAAGCAGGACTCTCTCTGGACATTGCTACACAGACTTACACCTCTCATTTTAGTGAGCAGCTTACATATGTGTGGCCTGGCTCTGTTTCCAGCCGCATCTACTGCCGAATGTTTGTGCTGATTGTGGCATGATGTAAAGTTTCTCTTTCTATTTTTGGTAATCACATAACCGTTATTAAATATAAAGGTGTATGGTTTCTTTATTCAGCATCATACAGTAATTACAGCTGCTGGGTTTGTTGTGCTGAAAATGTATTACAGCAAGAGAAGTATTTGACTGTTTAATTACATTCCTGTGCAGTCTAATTTTGCTATAAAGGGGTAACCGTGAAAGAAGAATTACTGAAATAGCAACCATGTAAAAACTCATTGTATCTTTCAAAGTTTCCCTTCAAATACAAGTTTAATTAGGTGCTTTTCAGTGGGTGTCTTTACCATTTAGAAAGATGGATTTTTTTTTATTTCTTCAAATGCTTGTTTTTATCAAGATTATGTGCTTTGATTACTACATTTTAAATTTGAAAATAAAATGCATCTGAAACAGAACTGGTGTCGAAACAGATAGAACTCTACTTCTTTAGAAGATGTGTTACTGTAATTTTTAGTAGTGTTTAGTGGGTGGTGATGGCGCAGTGGATATGACACATACCTTTGGTGTGGGAGACCCAGGTTCGATTCCCACTGCGATACATCAACCAATGTGTCCCTGAGCAAGACACTTAACCCCTAGTTGCTCCAGAGGAGTGTGACCTCTGACATATATAGCAATTGTAAGTCGCTTTGGATAAAAGCATCAGCTAAATGACATGTAATGTAATATTTACACATAAACAACTAAATTATTTCCAATTACAAAATTGGATCTGATGGGAAAACTCACTCGTTTCATATCTGTGTGCAATATTGTACATCAATAACGAAAGAAATCATGCCAGGGTCAGAGAATTTGTTCCATCTATTGCCTGGGCGCTGTGGCTCTGACCTTTGACCTCTTGGCTATTGGATGCTTGAACATTAATCTTATTCTACTTTTCACACTAAATCACTGGGCTGAAGAAAAAGGCAAAATTAGTATCAGGGTCAATGGAATGTCCATACCATGGATCATCCATCTATCTATCTATCTATCTATCTATCTATCCAGCCATCCATCTATCTACTCTATCAATCTGTCTGTCCGTGCTTCTGTCCGTCTGTCCGCTCGCCCATCAATTCATCAATCCATCCATTCATCTATCCATCATCCATCTATCTATATATATATATAGATAGATGGATAGATTGAGGGATTGATAGATAGATACAGTAGATATCTATCTATCTATCTATCTATCTATCTATCTATCCATCTATCCATCCATCCATCCATCCATATATATATATATATATATATATATATATATATATATATATATATATATATATATATCTACTGTATCTATCTATTAATCAATCTATCTATCTATCCATCTATCTATCTATCTATCTATATATCCATCCATCCATCCATCCATTTATATCTATCTATCTATTCATAAAGTTGATTGTGATATACAGTGATAGGCGACCTCAACCATAATATAGTAAATGAGGAAAAGAAAGTATGTTAAAGAAATATAATGACAAGAATAGTAGCAATTACAAAACAGGTTAAACAGCCTGTAAAAACACACAGTTTGATGTCCACGGGGTCATGTGGCAGCGAGGAGGATGCTGCTCGTCTGGCCGAGCTGAGAGAAATGAGCTCGGGCAGCACATGGATAACGACCCTGCAGTCTGGCTCAGCACCCACACTTGACTCAGAAAATAAGTAAATAAATGTAAACCACCCAACCTTTCCTCGGCAGGGTTAATGGACGCATAGATTTTTTTCTTTTTTGCTGCCAATTTATCTCATTCTTATTGGCATTACCCTTTTGCCTTGATGCTTCAGCAGGGAGGGGGGGAGGCCGAGTGAAACACAAGACAGTAATGAGATTTCGCAGACGTTGCACGATGTAGAATTTCTGATGATCATATTACATTTTGTCGATAACCAACAGAACGTATTAAATCAGGCCTTCTCGGTGAAGCACTGGATAGAGTGGCGTGATTACATGACCCACTTTTTATGTGCTTTGTTAAAGTGGAGATATACGCATTTTGCCATTTTCTTCTCCAATAAACACACGTGATTAGATTGTTAGCATCACTCAATAATATCATCTCATAAATGAAGATACTATGGTAAAGACAGAGAGGAATATGACAGAAACAGCTGAATCAAGGGGACATTTAAAGGTGCCTTCATATATTTCTTCTTGTGTTTTTGGTTTTTAAATTCCCTATGACAATTGATAAGAGCAAAGTTCCTTCTGAGGTTTCTAAAAGAATGTTATTTAGGGAAACGCAAGGCAAACGCAATATTGCCTGTTATTTAACCTAATTATGCAAGGCATGTTCATCTTATTTTACTATTTGTATTCTCCATAAATAGCAATAAAAAAACAGCTTTAGCTTGTTACAGAGTTGCGACTTGTTGGATGTCTTCATTTGAGGAAATTACATTTTTTTATTTTTTTATTTAAATAAAGCTTCTGAGACTGACTGAGATTAAAATACCAACAAACATTCAAAAATTTAGACCAGCCTGAGACATGAGTTGTATTGAATTCACCTCAAGATATTATAAGCACTTTACTTTTTGCTTTTGTCTCTGTACATACACTATTAGTCAAGTACAAGTCTTGTCTGAAGAACTTTAAATGGGCAGAAGATGAACATTTAAAGATGCACTTTTAAAAATGCAAATGCTTATACAAACTAATCCAAATTTGAAAAATGTCTTTATTAAATAAGGGATTTGAATTCCCTCCATACAGTAAACTACCCAACCTCTGGTTCCTTAATGAGCCCCGGAGGTTCCACAGACATCCAATAACTCCCGCTATCTGTCACCTAGCAGACACACTGAAATAAGCAAGTAATATCTAGTGGCTTTTTACAGCCACATGACTGTAGTAATTCTGGAGTGCCGTGTATTGTTGAGTGGAGTGTTGTTCTGCTCATATTGCTCCCTGCTCCAATTTGACAAAGCCACTTAGGCTCCTCCATGTTCACAGTCATATCCACTTGGCCTGGAGTGGATTTAAAGCCACTGGAAATTAAGTGTGCAGGATGACATCATCAAGTGCTTCCGTGTGTGTGTGTGTGTGTGTGTGTGTGTGTGTGTAACATGGTGAAACCTTTGGATTTTTATCGAGCCCAGGCTCTTAAGGTGTATAAATTCGGTGGCCAACTCCATGACATCATGACGAATGAGTTAATCATATCAAAGTTTCATTGGATGAGTCACATGGGTGCTGAAAACCTGCTGGAATTCTCTCTCTGAAGGTAGTACAGGGTGTTAGATTTGGTCCAGATAAAAAAAAGGATCACCCTGCTCAATTAGAAGCAAGCTCACAGCAAAGGAAAGACATTAAAGTATGAGAGATAGTGGTGCGTGCTCAGTGCTAACTGAGATAAGAGCCATATCAATGCAAATCAAACCAGCTATTAGGCTAACTGAAATAAAACCATGCCAATCTCTAGGTATGGTGAAGGGTATGTGATGATGTGGGGGTATGGTGAAGGGGATGTGATGATGTGGGGGTATGGTGAAGGGTATGTGATGATGTGGGGGTATGGTGAAGGGTATGTGATGATGTGGGGGTATGGTGAAGGGTATGTGATGATGTGGGGTATGGTGAAGGGTATATGATGATGTGGGGGTATGGTGAAGGGTATGTGATGATGTGGGGGTATGGTGAAGGGTATATGATGATGTGGGGTATGGTGAAGGGTATGTGATGATGTGGGGGTATGGTGAAGGGGATGTGATGATGGTGGGGTATGGTGAAGGGTATGTGATGATGGTGGGGTATGGTGAAGGGGATGTGATGATGATGTGGGGGCCAAGGGAACTTTATCAGGATGCATAGTATCCTGGATCCATGAAATAACTGGCCTTTAAAAATAAAAATCTGCCTTCCTCTATGGGAATTTAACATAGGGGTATGTATAATTATGGCCCCTGTATTTTAAGGAAGAACATTTATTTATTTACAATACATTATTAATTCACAAAAAAATTGGTGTCCTTAAAAGGTCGGATTTTTTCTCATTTTTTTTAAATTAAGGCATTAAGATCAATTTCCAAAAGATGATTTTTTTATTCCTCTTTTTAGTCAACTTGACCTTGGGTATGAATACTTATGAGCAGCACTGTATATGTATGTTTATGATTGATTATTTATGATTTAATTAATGTCATTTATATTCCACAATGCATAAGTGTTTACAGTAATAAATACATCTAACTGCATATTCATGCAACATGAATTAGCTGGGTAATAGTAAAGTATCCAGACCGCCTTGCAGATAGCAGGCTGCTGAAACAACAGCAGCAACACAAAGGACTGTGAGATGTCAGGTGACCTGTCCTCGGTTGCTGCTGTCAGACTGCCGTTGGTCTCCAAACACATTAGTTTATGTAGCCACCATGAGGCCAATTCACTCTTGATTGGAAAGTGAATGTATTGCACTGCATTACATCATATAACAATGGTGGGGTTATTGCTGGGTTGGGTTAACATAATTAAACACGGGCCTCTTTTATAGCTAGCAACAAGACTTGGCTTTAGGGTTAAGGTAAGAATAAGCTTTAGGTTTGCTTTAGGGGAAAGGTAGTCTATATCCACGATGTTCCACTTCCAGAATTGGTCTTGCAAGTATAGAAATGTGAGTAATACTTTTATTTACCTCAACCACAGAGAGAGCCATGCGTTTGTCAATTCAATTTGACAGATTACAGTACATAGCATTAAAATTATTACAATAAACCAAGACTAGCTTTCACGAACTGCCATGAGACTGGGCTGAGACTAGTGATAACAGCAGCTCGAGTTTATGGATAGACTATAAAGTGATATAGAAGTGCTTATTTGTCACAGCAGTAGTACAATGTTCAGTGTTAGTAGTGTTTGCGTTATGACAGCATCCATCTTCATACACAGTTTGTGGCTTCACCATTATTGCAAATAGAATAATCTAGATACCAAAACAATTCATGGATCAACCTTTGGGCCTGTGGAGATGGAAAAAGCCAGCGCCTGTCTCATATCCACAGTGTGTCCAACAGAATTCACATTTTCAACTGAAATCCGCCTCTGTACACACTGAACATATTTACTGTATTCACGTCCATTGAGATTTGATTTATTTCCCTTACAGATTGTCACAAAGTCAGAGATAGAACAATACAATAAATAGAACAGATCTCATTTGTTTCCTCCTGACAATCCAATTTTATTGGAAGGCATTTATTCTTTCATTCATTGTCTGTCTGCAGGGTATCTCAAACAAGTTTGAATGTTTTTCCATTCAATTTTGTGGTGAAATACACACTTTAGGCTGAAGAAAATAAATGCCTTAGATTTTGTGAAAAAGCTAGTTCTGGGATTTCTGTATCTTAAGCCCCTTTCACACATGCACTGCAACACAGACAACCTGATTTCACAGAATTCCATGAAATGAACACGGCCCCTTAACTCAAAATCTGTGGCAGTTTCACGGAATCGCCGTAAATTCCGTGATGGGCCCACGCAAAAATTCCGTGAAATGGTCCTTAAGTTAAGGAAAAGGTCGTGGGTGGGCTTACGTTTCCATGACATGTGGGACAACAACGGGATGGTTGGGTTTAGGAAAAGAAGAACGGGACGGGTGGGTTTAGGAAATGTGACACGCGGGACACAATCCCTGGTCTTCTGGGTGAAAGTCCTGTGTTTGACCCATCCACCCCCCCAACCAACCTCCCTATGCAGATTACGTCATTTTGGAGGAACTGAGTGAAAATGTTATTATATTTTCTTATTTTCTGTGTCTTTTTTAATGGATATATGCTGTACAGCAGCTTGGAGTTAGATGCACTAAACAAGTCAACTGGATGTATGTGGTGGATCGGGCATACCACAGCACATCTCAACTCCCAGGTCTGAGCCTCCCAGGGACATAAACAAACCCTTCACATTTTACACTTAGCAATGCCCTGACCCTGCATTACTTACTCTATCCAGCAAACATCTGCTGCTCAATGAGTCAGCTTCCTATCAGCAGCTATGGCTCGAGTCACTCTGGCATCCAGGAAAGAGTGTTAGGCAGAGATCCCCCCGTAAGCTTAGCAAGAACTGCTGATCTCATCCAGCTACGCTTTTGTTTCCAGTAACAGTCGCGATAGTGAGTTTGGTTTCTCTCTGTGACTGCAAGAGTTGTGTGTGTGTGTGTATGTGTGTGTGTGTGTGTGTTTGTGTGTTCACTTTCCATGTGAAACTCCTCCAAAGTTAGGTGAGGGTGGGAATGAAAGAAAGATAAGCTTCCACACAAGTTTGACTAAAAGTAATATTCTTGGTGTCATAACCTCACATAACAGTTTGGCTATTGTTCTGAATTATGTGTGGTTTAAAAAAAAAAAGCCTGAACCTGCTATTATTCCTTTTCTCGTATCATATTTACATGCTTAAACGATTGAATGGTGAATAGCCTTCTAAAGCTGAGTGAAAAGGTACATGCTTTGTAAAAGGTTGAAAAGCCATAGTGCTCAACAAGGAATCCAAGGAATTCAAATGCCACAAGACATCTTTTAAAGTTGTCGGAGGCAGAAGACCATTCGAACAGAAGCTTTTCCAAAATGTGCTGTTTGGAAGGTACACACAATGAAAGACAAAACTAATCAAAATCAAAAGGGAGAAGAGTCAGATAATCAGCCTTGCAGGAGCTGGAAAGGTACTCTGAGTTTACATGGAGGATTTAGTTCCATATATGAAGCCTGCATACAGATGTAGACGTTGCACAAGTCCATTTTTAGACACAGTAATGTATGTGCTGAGAGGTTGTGCTTGGCTACGACAGCCCAAATAGGAATTGTTTACAAAAGCTTTGCAGTACTGATTCAAGGCAGACGTACGTCTATCCCTCTTGCCACTGTATTTCAAAGAAACAACCCAAACAGCAACAAACTGGAAAGATTTGTAAAGCATCAAATAGCTGAAAAGCCCTGCCAAGCTTACAAAAGCTTTAATATATTTGGTCTCTGGCAGACGTGTTTAACTCAAATGTCACTACAGCAAACTATCGACCCAGCTGAATTTATGTTACGTCAGATGACAAAGACTCTTATTATGTGGAGCCTTGTTTGACAGTGAAGCTGTGTTTTTTTGTTGAACCATGGAGACTTAAGGTACATCTTGGCTAAAGAAACCTGTAACCACAACACTGTTGCACACATTTTCACCCTCAGCGGCAAATAATCATGCCTTGATAAACACTGACTGAACGCCAGCCAAAGTTAAAACCATTAAAGTGGACCTATGACATAGCATTTTCAGGTTCATACATGTATTTTGTGATTCTACTGGAACATGTTTACATGTTTAAAAGTTAAAAAAAACACTTTATTTTTTTTCATACCGCCCATGGCTGCTGCACCTGTTTTCACCCTCTGTATGAGACGCTCTGTAGGAACGCCTGTCTCTTTAAGCCCCCCTCCCAAAAAAGCCCAGTCTGCTCTGATTGGCCAGCAGTCCGCATCTTCCGCATCAGTCCGCATCTTCATCATCTTCATCATCATCATTCTAACAAAGGCTTCTAAACCAAATACTACACAATCAGACATGTCCCAGCAGTAATGTGACCCGAAATTGGGAAGAAATGACCAGCATTGGCTGGCAAGATTACAGCTATCTGGCGTTAGCATGAAGCTACAGTAGTTAGCAGAGGACACTAATAGAATATAACAGTATTTTCTACCGTCAAAAATCGCAGATAAAGGCTTTTAAACCAAATACTACATAACCAGAAATGTTTCAGGAGTAATGTGACCTGGAATTTGGGAGAATTTAACAACATTGGCAGCCAAGATGACATCTTTTACTGCCGTTAGCATGCAGCTACATGCCACAATGTTAACATTGCAGTGGCTTAATTAAAGAAAACACTCCAGTCCTGCCTACCTGGAGCAGACGACCAATCATAGAAGGCCGGCTTAGAGTTGCGTAACACTGAGCCAAAAGAAGAAAAAACTGTTGAAACTGGAGTATTCAGAACATTTGGAGATCTGAATGTTTTAGCTCACGCGGATTTCTCTGAAATATGTTTACCTCATTATTTTGAAGTTTTGGCCACGTTTAACATGAAAATCCGACATTATAACATTATAGATATGACAGACTGTACGGAAAATGGCCACCTAGTCATGACCCCGGTCATCACATACTGTAGGTTAGGCAGTGTTGAATTACTTGACACAAATCACAGCTGTAGTAAATTCTTAATGCTTTGTTGCTGCAATTTGGAACAAATTACTGTGCGTTGTTGCTGAATTCATTCAAAAATGAATCCAGAATCAAAAATGATACTGATAAATACTATTGAATGTGAAGGGAATCTTTTTGAGCTTGTTCATTAGATGTATTGACCAAAGTACTTGATAAGCCAAGCCAGTCTCACGGCAGTTCGTGAAAATGTTCACGTAATTTAATCTATTGATTCGTGTGCACAGACACGTTTATCTCGTTTTTTTCGTGATGATCAGCACGTTTTTTAAACTAATGTATTTCAATAGGAAGCATCTTTGGTTATCACAGCACGATTCTTTCTGCCAGTTGGCTGCAGCAGAGAAGCTGGATACAGTTTTGCTATTATTGGTATTTTTAACCCTATAACCGCTGTTTTAATCAATATTTATTCACGAGACCTTATCATGGTTCATATTTCTTTTAATGTTATTATTTCGGTCTTATTACCAGGGAAGCTGGATTGCTTTGTTGTTTATTGATATTTCAATACCTAACAACAATAACATAACAATAACAGATATTTTCTAACATAGTTCTGTTAGGAATGTGGGAGGTACAGATTCAGTTATTAGCAATTATCAAAGCTATTTCATCAATATTAATAAAGTTATGAACATTGATATATTGACAAATAATAAACGGGGCACCACCCAGGGGCCAATAACCGAACTGTGAATACAGTCTCAAAAGGTGGTGTTCTCTTAAAAATACAGATATTAATTGGCTTAATTAATTAATCTCATATCCATGAAGTGAACAGTGAAGGAGTGAATCCGAGCACTGACCTGCACAAACATTTGTTATTACGTAACACATATACAATTTATTTAACTTCAGCAATATCGATTGATAATCAATAATTCTTCAATCAGTAAACATCTGTTAACCTACAACTGTAACACAAAGGAAATGCAGCATGCAGCGTGTGTGTGTGTGTGTGTGTGTGTGTGTGTGTAAGGAGGAGGGGTAGGAGAGAGAGAGAGTAGAGTTCAGGATGGCGGTAAAACCGCAACATTTGGGACTCAGCATATGTTACAAGACAAAGGGGCACAAAATGGCTGCTGTAGCCCCAAGATGGTGTGTAGTGAGACTGAGTTGCATTAATACGTGCTCTAAATAATCAATATTTTCCTCCTGGCAGGCAGAATAACCAATCTTTTGTCTCACTCAGGGCGCCGATGCAACATTAATTCGAAGATCTGAACTTTTGGATCACTAAAAGAAAGTTTATTAGTCTCGCCTACGGTAAACTTACATCTCCACGGCGGGAGAATACACAACTCATGCAGTGTATTAAGCATACATAACAATCAGCAGGTACCGTGATCAAAGCACATCAATAAAACAACAGGAGGTGGCTGTCCAAATCACATTAATACACTAAGACTACAAAACAACAACCATATCATATTTCTGCCCAGAACTAAACCCTCCTTACTATTAGTTTGTTTGTCTGTCAGTTCTTTCGACGGATCCTCCGCGGTGAAACAAAAGACGGTCTGTTATCACTTGTCAGACAAGAGAAACTGGTCCTTCGAAGGCAGCAAAGTAAAAAGACAGCTGAGTCGACTTGAGAAAAAGAGCGGTGTTCGGAGTTATCCTTTTTCTCTGTTTCTTCTTCTGCAGATTAGGTGAGACACTGGTGGTAGAGTGGATCGGCAGGATCCAAATATGTCACGATAGACACAAAAACAGTTCACTCAACCAACGAGATAAAACTATGTATTCCAGTGTAAACGTTAAACTGGTGGCGTACCTTTCTTTAAGCAACAAGTCGCATTGGAAAGATGAAGGGGGAATACCCTGCGTTAAGTTTTATTCTGCTGTGTCATGTGACCAGGAACCCCTTGGGCATTGGGCGGCCAAGGGGGGTTTTGGGATCAACTTTGCGTCGAAGTGTGAGCTTTCAGGCCTGGGTTTTTCCAGGTATGCCCCGTTCCGTTGTTTGAAAGGAACCACGTGGCTCTAGTTGTCCTGTGTTAAAAAGGGCCTTCCTGTTCAACTGTTCAGGTCCAAACAGTTCCTCCTCTGAATAAGGAAAGAGACTCAGTGATGATATAACCGTTCCAGTTTCATGTCCATCCAAGCTTTGTAACTGATCCAACTGTCAGTCAGTTGACAGAAAATGAGCAGGACTTTGACCTCCCGAACCTTGGATACCCAAAATAACTCGCCCACTTTGCCACCATTGTCTCCCACACCCACCACACAACCACAACTTAGATGAAGAGCAGCAACAGTTCAAGACAATGATACTGTATATGCAGTACGTAGGAAAATGTACACCAATACTAATAAAGTGGAAAACAATATATTTATTCTTGCTCTTTCCTTCTCAATGAACTTGCTTTTTCTGACATTTTGCTGATTCGGGAGGGAGAGTCACAAAGGAAAAATTGTAAATGAAATTCCATATGTCAGACATTTTAAGTCACACTGGATATAATGAACACAATCATGTTTTACCACAAAGGTGTGTAGATGGGCATCATTAAGAGGTTCTGTGTGGAAAATAGAGTGATACAAGTACAAAAATAAGACTTGTGGTATAACAAAACTTTTAAATGGACACTAAATTAAATGGTTCCCGGGTGGAAGTTGCTGAGGTAGTTAAACAACTCCACAGTGGCAAAGCCCCAGGGATTGATGAGATCCGTCCAGAAATGCTTAAAGCTCTGGGTGTGGAGGGGTTGTCTTGGTTGACACGCCTCTTCAACATTGCGTGGAAGTCTGGGACGGTGCCTAAGGAGTGGCAGACCTGGGTGGTGGTTCCCCTTTTCAAAAAGGGGGACCAGAGGGTGTGTGCCAATTATAGGGGTATCACACTTCTCAGCCTCCCTGGTAAAGTCTTCTCCAAGGTGCTGGAAAGGAGAGTTCGGTCGATAGTCGAACCTCAGGTTGAAGAGGAACAATGCGGATTCCGTCCTGGTCGTGGAACAATGGACCAGATCTTTACTCTCGCAAGGATCCTGGAGGGAGCCTGGGAGTATGACCAACCGGTCTACATGTGCTTTGTGGATCTGGAGAAGGCCTATGACCGGGTCCCCCGGGAGATACTGTGGGAGGTGCTGCGGGAGTATGGGGTGAGGGGGTCCCTTCTCAGGGCCATCCAATCTCTGTACGACCAAAGCGAGAGCTGTGTTCCAGTTCTCGGCAGTAAGTCGGACTCGTTTCAGGTGAGAGTTGGCCTCCGCCAGGGCTGCGCTTTGTCACCAATCCTGTTTGTAGTATTTATGGACAGGATATCGAGGCGTAGTCGGGGTGGAGAGGGGTTGCAGTTCGGTGGGCTGGGAATCTCATCGCTGCTCTTTGCAGATTATGTGGTCCTGATGGCATCATCGGTCTGTGACCTTCAGCACTCACTGGATCGGTTCGCAGCCGAGTGTGAAGCGGCTGGGATGAGGATCAGCACCTCTAAATCGGAGGCCATGGTTCTCAGCAGGAAACCGATGGAGTGCCTTCTCCAGGTAGGGAATGAGTCCTTACCCCAAGTGAAGGAGTTCAAGTACCTTGGAGTCTTGTTCGCGAGTGAGGGAACAATGGAGCGGGAGATTGGTCGGAGAATCGGCGCAGCGGGTGCGGTATTACATTCAATTTATCGCACCGTTGTGACGAAAAGAGAGCTGAGCCAGAAGGCAAAGCTCTCGATCTACCGGTCAGTTTTCATTCCTACCCTCACCTATGGTCATGAAGGCTGGGTCATGACCGAAAGAACGAGATCCAGGGTACAAGCGGCCGAAATGGGTTTCCTCAGGAGGGTGGCTGGTGTCTCCCTTAGAGATAGGGTGAGAAGCTCAGTCATCCGTGAGGAGCTCGGAGTAGAGCCGCTGCTCCTTTGCGTCGAAAGGAGCCAGTTGAGGTGGTTCGGGCATCTGGTAAGGATGCCCCCTGGGCGCCTCCCCAGGGAGGTGTTCCAGGCACGTCCAGCTGGGAGGAGGCCTCGGGGAAGACCCAGGACTAGGTGGAGGGATTATATCTCCAACCTGGCCTGGGAACGCCTCGGGATCCCCCAGTCGGAGCTGGTTAATGTGGCTCGGGAAAGGGAAGTTTGGGGTCCCCTGCTGGAGCTGCTACCCCCGCGACCCGAGACCGGATAAGCGGACGAAGATGGATGGATGGATGGATAAATTAAATGGAAACCACCACAAAGCAACATCATCCAAAGAATATGCATTGTGTGCTTAAATGTTGCAAAAACAAATCAGGGATGCAACATATCAAGGTTTCATAAGGTTTCCCTGGGTCTTCTAACATATTCTGGGTTACCAGTGGAATGAAATCCTCATTGCCGTGACCCTACTCTCACTCAGGTACACAGGAAGTTTTATTATATAACCATTAACCTCTGCAGCTTCTCAATCTCCCAGCATTCAACAGCGATGTAAAACACCAGAGGCAGAGCGAGTCTGGGTCACTGAGTCTCTTTCCACGTATACCACACAGTTACTGTAAGCATGACTAAATCCCTACCAGAGAGATACCAACAGTGAGTCCCCTCGGTCCGTCTTCATAGGAACAATTCCCAAAAGCCTCGTTCTCCTCGCTGGGCCTCAGACATGTGTAATTAGGTATAAAATACAGCTGTGTGGAGGGTGGGGTGGAACCAGGCCACTGTAACACCGAGGGGAGCCAGGGCTCAGGGCCGTAGAGCCTTGAGCTGCCAGTGCACAGAGACAATTAGGTCCAAATGAAAAATTGATTTCCACTCATACTGAATGGATGTTAAAACAAAGCACGTAATAAATACCATCTGGTGACAGGCCGGAGTGCTGGCCACAGCAGACAAAGCCCCTTGTTAGCCTCGGCAGCGCCAGCGTATCGATCGCTCGCAGTGACAAAGGCGACTCTAAACAGGGCCTAGAAGATATATAATTCAATAAACATATCAGAAGGCCTCAGATTGTATGTGGCAACATGGGCATATGGGTGCCACCTTTAATATGTTCCTGTTGGTTGGTCTGTTGGTAGATTGCCGACGATTGATGGGAGTGAACACCAAGTGTTATGCACCAAGGTGTTGTTTAAGGCAGGATTGCATATATAAAGTCATGCCATGACTTGCTGAGATGCAGCAGAAATTTAAAAGTGCTTACTCTTATGGGCTGCTAAACATGTTAGAAGTCAAAAATTAGGTCACAACACCATTTCACTAAGGTTTAACCCCTGAAAACCTATTTTTCTCCTACCCTTCCCAAGCTTTAAGGCAGAAAAATAATTTCTTCTTCGGTATCTTACATTGTACATTTTGAATCAACTTAATCCAGCTCCTCATTAAGGCTTTCTGAGATTGACATGAAGTAAATCATTTAATTCAACTCATCGCAACGCATCATTTGATCAAAATGAAATATTTGCAATCTGCTCTATAATTTACGTAAATGTAATTTCTGTAGTGGGTTTGAACAAAGTTTATCTGCATAGCATGAGTTTGTAATGACTAACCCACTGGTATGTCAATGGGTTTAAAGAGCTTGAAGACATTGGCCCTGGCTCACCTACAGTAAATGAAGTGCAGTCATTATTTATGTTATTAATTCCACCATCTTCAGAACTTGCCATTTTCAGCGTGTAGCTTGCTAGCTTGAAGTTTGTTGTTGTTTCCCGAAGCTAATGGAGTTTGAGAACGGCAACACACGAGAGCGGAAGGTGAGGGAAATGTACTTCTGTAGATCCAGATTACCTGAGCTCAAAATGAGTAAAGCCAATCAGGTAACCACCTGTATAGGTGGATCGGGGCTTTTTTTTTTTTAACCATAACTACATTCTTGCCATAACCTTAACCACACTAATCCATGTGAATATTGCTGAAATAAATCTTTAAAAAAATAGTTATATACACCTTTTTTTGCAGATTTGTAGGGTTTCCCAATGAAAGAGCTTGACTTTTACTGCTGGGACATCACTTTTTTATCCTTTGGTGTTAAAGAGCCCCTATTTGACTCCTTTTCAGCATCATGTTTGTACTCTTGGGGTCTACTAGAATAGGGTTACATGCTTTGACGTTGAAAAAACATATTTTGTTTCCCATACTGCCCATTGCTTCACCCCTCTGCCTGAAACGCTAGCTGTGTTGGAAACCATTCCCTATCACGGAAATAGTGCACTATATAGTGTGTTCACCATTCTGTAGTTGTGTCGGATTCTCAGTGGTTAATTTCATTCACCATTGGTCCACTATAAAATACCCACAATGCACAGCTAATTTGAGTGTACATACGATGTACCCTACATTTTACTCCTGACCACAATGCAACGCGGACGCGTTTTCCCCGGAAGAGAAGAAGCACCGGCGAAAACTGAAAAGGAAAAATGGAGCGGGCTTTAGTTTATAAAGATTGGAAATGTATCATGCAACATATATACAACATTTTACACTCCTCCTGAGGGCTCTGTTTGTTTCAGGGACGTATTAGAAGTATTTTAGTTTGGGCTTGATGACATGATGCTGGGCGCGCCTGCCTCCGTCACACAACTAACCGGAGCATCTCCTGACAACGATGATCTCAGTGAGTGTCCAGAATCTGGTTTGGTCGTTCCCTATATAGTTCATGATTTAATAAACACTATATAGGGAATAGTGAGAGGGTGAATGACGGAACGGTTTCGAATACAGCTACTGTCTGAGCTCTTGGTCAACCGAATTCAAACAAGCCACTGGGCGGGCTGTGCTTGTTCAAGCAGCACCAATGGGCAGCACAAACCAAAAACTGGGATGGCTTTCTCAATCACGTATTAAGGAATATCAAACAGGAATGTGGACGAGCCGTTTTTAGGAAGTTAATAAAAAGTGCTGTCTGTGGGAGAGAAAGCTCCATTTGGAGTGTTTGTTTCTACTTTATAAATCTATCACATGCACAAACAACTATATAACACACTAAAACATGGGAAAAATCCAAAAAAGCATAATAGGGGCTCTTTAAAAAAACTTTATTCAGAATAAATATAGACCAGCCACATGTACATAAGATCATAACAGGTGTTTTTTAAGATATGTAGGCTACAGACGTGTCTGATGTAGACTGAATGTCTGTGTGAACCCAGGTTAATAAAGCTAAAAAAGAAAATCACCTGCTGTCTTCAGGTTTTCTCTTAGGAAGATCAAGGACCTGCAGTTGGCGACTAGTGCATCATACATTTTCTAACACAAAAAATAAAGTTATACAGAGCCATATTTTCTTTGAAATTCCTGCAGACATCAATGTGTGAAGAATAAAGTAAAAAGTAAAGAGAGCTGTTTAACAATCTGTGCAAATAGGTACATGTTCATAAAGTAGTCCCTTGGTAATATTGGATAAAAAAATAAAAGATAAAAGGGTTTAATGTAAAGTAAAAGCTGTTCTTCTGAAGCTGTTTACCAGCTGACATTTCTGTGTTAAATGTTTCACTTCAAAAAGCCCTTGTCTTTGTGGCAACACTGTAAGAGGGTCTTCTTTTAAGAATCATTCTCCACTGAATCTGAGGAGGGATTTCTCCCTTGAAGCAATGCAGAAGAGTGTGATAGCATCACTGATCTTTGAGGGCTTTGTATTCACGTAGTAAATCAAGAGTGAGCATAGATCTTCTGGAGAAAGAGAGAAACAGAGACTAACGGGAGGAAACAGAAAGGAAACGGCAGACAAAGAGAGACATGGTAGAGATATAAGGGAGAGACGCAATTAGACAATGAGAGGTGAAATTACAGAGAGAGTGGGACGTTGACACACAAATTACAAAATGGGTGATTGTTTCTTTCAAGGAGCCTTTGAAAAATATTGGCACACTTCAATTTGTGGCCAAGTTTGAGGCAAAGCATTTAAAAAGCCTGCGTGACCACCAAAGAGAGATTCAGTGACAAAGTTCTGAAACATTCACAATTCAGGAATTAAATATAATTTCTATGCAAATAGGAAAAAGTGAGTACTGAAATCATTCAAACATTTGTCTCGAGATGAGTGCATTTACTGCCACAATAATAAGTGAAGCAGATAAACAAAATGACAACAAAACATTAGAGAAAAAAGTCATTTATACAGATGAGATTAAATCCCTAAAGAGTCACCTCATAACAAACAGAGAACAGAAAGCACTAACTGCAGCACATCCATGCGTCTAATTAATGACTTTGTTTGCTTTACTTTAATCTGCTCCACATTGCAACTACAGACTTAATCAAGTTTGCCATTTTAGGGGAGACCCTTTGATCAAACCTTTTAAAATTCTGTCAAATTTGTGTTTGTTGGATTTGTAGTTCTGCTTTCATTTATTAATATCTGTAAAGCAAACAGCCCCTACACCAACTATTTTATGTATTTGACACAGGAAATATGCAAAAGAATCCATGTTCTGTTTGTTTACTGACATGCTGTATTAAAAATGAATCTAGGTTTCCTGAGCCAAAGAACCAAGCAGTTTTTTCTGGCTACTATCTGACCAACTTGGGAACTTGTCTCTTAAAAATAAGAACCATCTGAATCAAATTGTGAAGTGGTCCAGGAAGCTGATGGGAACAGCTCAACCCAGAATTCCTGTATTCTAAACAGTCGCTCTTAATACTACGTCACCGGACTTCCTCCTTTGCTCCCGTCGTATTTACTACGCTTACTAAAGGTCACTGCCATATTAGACGTAAAAATGAGTCGTAATTATTTTCTTGTACAAACGACATGTGAGGTTTGTGGACAGTCTCAGAATTTCAGATAATCAGTAAGTTCTTTACAGTATTTACTAACTTTTGCCTTTCCTAAACAATTGTACATTTTAACTGCACTGATTTTTAAAAAGCCACTGCAAAAAGTATTTTGTTTTCTGCAATAATCACCAAAACTTGGAACTTGGAAAACATGGAATATTAGGAGAAATAAGTCAGTATCAACAGTTGGAGTCTATAATGGCCAATTATATCAGCTCATTTCATCCCTTTTAAAAGCATCAGATGGTTACATTGTTCCATTTGTGATTGAGCCAGTGGAACTGGAGATACTCATGGTTCCAGGAAAAGGAGAAAAATACACTCATATCATTTAATATGTGTGACATTTCCAAATATTGAGAATATTTTGATTGCCATTGTCAGTGCATTATGTTGCAGTGAGAGTGTTAACAGTGCTGATTCCACTGATTGTCTAAATAAAGACACCTGACGTAATGCTCACATGGAATGTTGAGGGTGTGTAAATAACCCAATAAATCAGATCAGCTACCTCCCAAAAATATTTGGTCATGGGTATTTAATAAAATACACATTGTATTAATCCATCTAGGAAGAATGTGGGTGTAGTCGGCTGGAGGATGACATCAATTTGCATGATTCTGGCTTTATGTGGCAAACATAACTCTTCCCGGCTGTATAGACGGTATTCTCACTCAATAGGCACTTGCTCATCTTACTTTAATTGTTCATCTTTACTGTTAGACTTTTTCCAAATGTGCACCTTAAACGAAATCTGCTGCATGTATGGCATAATTTTGTGTAAACTGAATGTGAATGGACAAAAATGGTCAATCACAACACCACTTCAAAAGCTCCAGATGATTTGGATCACCTAATGATGAAGGGCCTGCAGCTGTGAGTTGGTGGGTGGAGTTAAACATGTGAATAAAGGCTCCTGCGGTGGAGACATTGGAGTAAACAATGTAGAAGGCTTAGGAGGCTGAAATGTTGGAGCAGTTTTCAGCAGTCCCCTTTGCAACAAGTACCTCAAAAGCACTTGGGTGTGGGAAGGCGGGAAGATGTGTATGCATTAAATAATGTTCTCTCTAGTTACTCAGAGTTACCAGCGCTTCTTGGTGATCAACACAAGTCCAGTCAGAGCACTGAGGAAATCCTGCAAAACAAACACTCCAACAGTGCACAGAAATGATAAATCCTGCAGTGCAATTGACTTACTCTTGAAACTGAAAACATTTGGCTGTTTTTTAACTATTTTGGTTGTTTTTCAAGCAGTTTTTGTGTTTAGTAATAAAACTAAAAGATGTTACTGACTACAAAACGGTTACAGTATACATGGTATGTTGTGAATGTGTGGAGATTGGCCTGGGCTGATGATCACCAGAGGCCTGTACTACGAATCCAGATCAACATGTCCTGGATGTATTTCAGTTCCCCGTCTTCACCTAACCTAATAACCACGGTCCTGCATAAGCTGTGTCACAATGGTGGTTAACAACCAGTTCAATCAACCCAGGGTTTTCCAATCCAGCGACACACGTGTTCACATAAAAGAGGCGGTGTTTAGCCGCATATTTTATATAAGAAGAACAAATTATAATTCTACATAAATATGAAGAACACAGACACGGTTTTACAGGCAAAACGCAATACAGTTGCTGCTTCCTAAAACAGGAAGGAAAGTTGGCAAAAAAATAGCCAACGCTGTTATGCATAAATCACAACACTTAGTAATATCACTTCCCCATCAGTCAGACACAAGATCTGACCATAATTACACTTGTGCTTTCCATAAACTGTCATTGCTTTAGCCTATTATTTCAGTTGCAACCTGGGGGTGGTAAGCGATCGTGAGAGCAAATAAAAAATATAAAAACATAATTCAAACCAATGTGAAGCATTGGCAACACACGGCTCAAGATGCCGACAAATAGCCTATAGGTAATTCCCTCCACTGAAAATCTCCGGTTTGGTGTCATCATTTTGTTAGTCCAAAACAAAATAAGTTTATTATACTAACTTCCACAATATTGCACTATGAAGTATAATGTAAACTTTATCAGAATGGTATATGGAATGGAGACATAATTTGATACTGTAATACAATAACATACTTCAATTTCATAGCCTTTTTTCTACTTGACAGCATCCTTATGTCCTTATCTACAGTGGCCGACAGAGGCAACTCACTGCAAATAGACAACAGCTTGATGTTCGACCCCACAGAGAGAGAGAGAGAGACAGAGAGAGAGAGCAGATGAGAGGTTTGTTTTGGAAACGGAAAGTATAGTAAAGAGGCGACATAAAAATGTGCATATTACGTTTGGACCTAGTCTTTTACAGTATTATAAAAGAGCAACAGGTTTACGTAGCTACCGTGTTAGAGACTGACTTCTATAAGAGCTTGCTAGCTAACACTAGTTAGCCCATATACTGAAAAGTAGAACACTTATTAAAAATCTAACTAAAAAATTAGGAAAACAAATTATCCACTCTCTCTGACGTAACCTCGCCTTCTGTTGTGTAAACAGGATGCAGCGTTTCTCTGTTGCATTTCTTTTTGGGGTTTGTGTGCTTTTCTTTTTGCATCGTTTCTGTATTTGCAGTGTGTTTAAATATTTGGTTGTGTTGTGTGTATTTGCAGCGTTTTTGCCAAATGCTGCACATGTGTTAATTCAATTATTTTATGTTTAACTGTCGCACAGACCCAGGCTCTTGGTGGGCGGTTGTCTGCTGGTGCCGGTTGGGCGTACTGTGGGGCATGATGGGAGAAATGTTAACATGCGCTACAGATGGAAAAACCCAACAACTTGTAGTGTGAAGCCTATTATTAGCCTGATGTATCAGTAAAGGAAAAATTTACTTTTTGCTGTGTGGTACTAAATTAAGCTGTAACTGTAATATACCTGATTCTTGAATTTAATGTAAATCCTTCTTCACCTGAGCAGTGTGTTTTTAGTTAACTTTGCTTTTATTTTAGTGCACTTTGAATGTCACTTTTGGTTTCTGGCATCTAAACCAATACATCTAATTGCTACCCAGTGACAGTCATTTGAACCAAGGTGTAACAGCATGCTGAATCATCCTGTTCTTGCCAAGAGGAAACTCTGCATGTGGCAATTTGAGTGAAATCCCATTGAGGTTGCATTTGCCCTTCTGTGAAGTGCAAGGAAATTATCAAACACGGGGGGTGCTCTTACTGCATGTGACGCAGCGCTCTGTCGGTACCCGATCTGTGCTGCCTGCACGATCTGTCATGTGCATGCGCAAAATGTTCGCACATGCACAGGATTTATGGCACTGCATGATCTGTTCCACGCTTCCGGTCATAGTTGTAGCGGTCTGCCGTTTAGCTAACAGCTTATTCGGCTAGCTGCTAGCTGACAGCTTGATTCAGTCTAAAATAACGTTAACTCAAACTAAACACTGGGAAAAGTAGGCTACAGCTAAATTAAGACTTTACAGTAATAACAATAAAGACAAGTATTGAGTGATTGTATTTTAAATGAGCACAAGTAGTAAAGTAGAACTGACGTAACAGCTGTTATATATATGATAACAGTTATTTTCAGGTTTTATTTTGAGGGTCTTTTAAAGTTATTACATGCTGTCTCAGCTAGCGGTTAGCCAAATTAGCTGTTAGCTAAACTAACGTTAGCTTCCCAGTGGAGGCTAATGGCAGCCCGCTACAACTACGACCGGAAGTGTTGAACAGATCGTGCAGTGTCGTAAATCCCATGGTAAATCCTCATAAAACAGGATTATCATCTGCGCATGTGCGAAGATCTTGCGCATGCACATGACGGATTGTGCAGGCAGCACAGATCGGGTACCGACACCCTCTGAGAAGTTAATAACAGAAAAGATCGCTGCGGCACTATGGGAAAAACAACACATTTGACAATTGTGTCTCATTATGGCTGCACTGAGATGTGTTTGAACTTGTTTTGGAACCCGGCAGCCTGTCCTCACCCAGAAAACGACCATATGGAATCAGTTCAACGACAGACAATTACATTTGTTGTTAGGCAGCGAGCTCTCTGGCTGTAGTAATTAGGATTGTTAGCCAGATCTGCACATCATCGTTGACAGGCCAATGCATGCCGGTTAGATTTGTGTCCGACTTGCTCTGTAGTCATGCACACGTGGGCAACGATAACCTTACGAGATCAATGCGGCAGCAGTTTTTAGAGCCAGGCGCTGCAGTTGCTCTGCACCGACTGCAAGACCCAGGGCATGATGGGAAAGGCCTGGCTCTCGCCTGATCTAACAGCTGATTGGTTCAGAATTGACTCAGTAATATGACTTTTTACATAAATGTTTCATTAGAGATTTAGATTGATATTTGTCTGATTTCAAGGCCTATTCTGTTAACAGAATACTGTATGTGTGGCTGATGGTTCAGATTACAGATCATCTACAGTCTGCTGTATACTAACATCAGCAACAGATCGCCTATAAAGCATTTTAACAGGCTTCTCTGTCAGAATCAAAACAATTGGAGACTGCGTACAAACTGAGTGGCTACAAACGGTCAGATAATAAATCAATATCAGATCTAACAGGAATTGAGTGATTCTTTGGCATCCTGTACAGACTGAAGGCTGCTGGAAACGGCTGGAAACCGTCCGACTTGACCGCAAGTTTTTGTCACCGCCCCCTGCTACTGAGCTCACCTTGAACGAGCCTTTTGTCAAGAGAGGAAAGCAAACAAGGAAGTGAAGTGACAAAGTATAAGAGCGCCAAATTCCGCTGAAGGATGTAGGTCAGACTTTCACTCAGGAGACAGGAGCGTGAAACCAAAAGTCAACTGTTGAAATGAACCGAGTTTTACGGACCTTAGTCCGAGACGCAATGACGTCCTTAGTTGTTTTACTGGACTGTCAATCCCTGAAGTTTGACTAACCATAAGTATTTTTGTTGCCTAAAGTTAACTAGTGTAGTTTCATTAAATAGAACGGTCAAATGATTACGGTCACATGATGAAACAGCCATCGTTTGGCAGAAAATAGAACGATTGTATGTGTAGTTTTGGGATTCTTTAGAAATCTAATCTATAATTATATTGTCATTTAGGTTGGAAGATGTGTTGAGAAAAAACACAAATGACTTCTCAAAAATGATGTTTACTTAAAGGTATTTTTTTCGGTTCCAAAGGTTGCGTAACAGAGAACCGATCAAGAGAAGTGATGTCGTTGTGGTAGGCCGTCACAAGCACCAACAGTGTCACCGCTGTGATGTATCTATTAGCGATGTATCTATTAGGAAGTTAGCGTGGTGCCATTAAAGTCAGTCTAAGTAATTTCAGGTATTGGATGTGACCAAAGGAGGAGGCATACTCCCGGGGCGATATTTGTACATCATTCAATCCTGAGCCAGAAATCAATTGAAAACAGTTCTGCTGTGCATCCCAACAGAATCCCCTTAACAGCTTGTTCCCACACACACTCCCACAGTGCACTGTTAGGAAGACCTGACAGTGTGTGGATGTTAGTTTTCATAAGAAATGGACACAGAAAGGACACTGCACTGATCAACGTTGATGGATTGTCGGGGCAACAGCTCTGGAGGCAGAATTAATCTCACAGGCTGAGTATCCAGTAGCTTGATCAAGGGTGTAACTTTGGGTTCAACATTGGGGGGGTTGAGATTGTGTTATGTATTATGTATTAAAAAAGCAACAAAAACATCCAAAAAGAATGTAAAAAAGCGACAAACCTCCAAAAGGCATGTCGGAAAAAGCGGCAAAAACTTGGGGAAAAAAACTCAAAAAAGGCAACAAAAAATCTGAAAAAGGCTACAAACATGGCAAAAATGTCAGAAATATAGATATTCACTATGTATTCACTGAGGGCTACTTTCTGAGCCAAAACAACACGTTCTCACTTCCATCGCGTCAAAAAGCGACATTTGGTCAGGTGCCTGACGGGACTCTTGGTGTCACTTTTTGACGCTCTGGGTCGGGACGACTGACATGCGGCACAAGAACGGGACAGTTAGGTTTAGGAAAAGATGGTGGGTGGGGTTACAAAATGAGCGTTTCAGAACGGGACATGAACCCCTGTCTCCTGGGTGAAAGTCCTGTGTTGTTTGACCCAGCCACCCTCCCAACCAACATCTCTACGCAGATTTCCGGTCTTTCATACTACTCTCTACCGTTGTCTCTCTTAATACTACGTCATCTTACAGTGCCGTGGTTGAGCTGCTGCTCTGCCCGGTGCGTTCCGTACAGACACTGAAGGTGATCTTTGCGTTGTAACTGACGCTGAGACACTGACCAATCATCAGTATTTGACGAGTTGGGAGTAAGAACGGGTTGGCCAAATCAAACATGATTATCAGCTGACACATTTGGGGTTTGTGGCAGAATCACAGGTTCAGTCAGCAGTGTGGTTCAGTCACTTCAACAGCATGTACTGTTTGTTAAGAGGCACTCGCTCTTATTTTAAATGTGCATGTCTAACTGTGTTTACAGAGCATGAAATATGAAAAGTTGATTCATTCCAGAAAAACTCAAAGATTTTGATTAAAATTGTCAAAATGTACTGCTCAGAGTAACCACGTTGCTATAGTAACCCCATATTAGTTACCCTAATGAAAACAGGCTGTCTGACAGTTGGATATTCAGGATGTTATTAAGAATCCCGTGAGTTTGTGTCTGGGAATAATTGATTAGATATCAGCGGTGATTCATATCTGGGATTTCCACCAATGATGATCTTTTCATACCTCTGACTATGAAACAGATGGAGATGGAGGCTTGATCCAAATCCAAAGGGGAGGTTTGCAGGCCCAAGAATCAATCAAATCAATTTAGCCAGAAAATGAATTGATTGAAGAAATATTGTTATTAATCTTGGTGCACAGAAAGATGAATTGTGCAGCACTGGCACAGCTTTGTGCTTTTCCTTTCTGTTACTTTCATAACTTAATAAAACACATGAATCCACCTCAGGAAGTTCTTCATTTACATTACTTTGGTCTGACTTCCTATTACATCACTAAAATACCTTCAATCAGAGTAAGGAATGTAGTCAGGGTATTTTTAGGACTTTGCAGGAAAGAAAAAGCTTAGTGACAACAGACAATAATATGGATAGTTCACTGGCAAACGCCATACACCATTATGGTAAATAAAATAAAAGGTTTGGTTGATGCATGTTTTAAAATGTCATATATCAAATGTTGTTGTATTCTTTTTTAAATCTCACAAACCAGACAATGAAGGTGCTATTTTGTTCACCCGTGACTTCATCTGTTTACCATATAATGTATGAAACCATGTCTGAATTTTAATGCGCATGCTAAATCAGAACCTTCATCTTCAGTCATGTGCAAATTCTTCTGTCAATGTGGATGATGTTCACGTGATGTATAATTGGCTGTTACAATTTATGTTTCAAAGCTCCATTAAATGATATTCTTTCTATTTACATTGAATGAAATGACTGTATAATGTCAGAGGGTCACTACTGTAGTGTTGAACACACACTAATTTCAGTTTTCCTTTTGGCCTCTTTTTGCTAACTTTAATTCTCAGGAACAAATTTAGATCATAAATTGTAAAGAAAGCTATTTCCATCAAAGAAGCCCAGACAAGCCAAGTGTTTTGCTATCTGCCCGGAGGGAATATTGGACTTCTCATTTATCAGGTAAACACAAACATGACTCTGATACTCATGTTGCCTTGTGTCTAGTTGGATGTGTGTACACCCAATGATGTGCTACCACGGTAACCATAATAACTAGATTAGCAGATTGCTAATCAGAGCTGTGGTCAAAAAAGCTTACCTTTAAATACATTTTCTTCTTTATCAATAGGTTTCACTCACACTTTTGAAGTTATTCTGAAGTACTGTATAATCTGAGTTAATTTTGTCTTCTGTTTCACTGTAGAATTTAGTTTAGTTCATTAATTTAGGTCACCAAAAATGTACCATACGGCCAGCTAGGGACCTTTGTTGCATCTCTCACTCCCTGATTTCCTGTCATCTCTCTTCTGTCGCTATCTGATAAAAAAAAAATGTATACATTTAATTTAGGTTTTTGCAAAGATCATTTAGGAACCATGGCATGACTTTAAAAGCAAAAAAAGAAAAAAATTCCTTTTTTTAACTTGTGCTTTACATAATCTTGTCAGAGTTGAATTCACCTTTTTTCAAATGCCATACATCATGTTTTGGGAAGAAAAGCTCCACACAGCCGTGTATGGAACAGAAAACCTCGGGGCCAAGTCACATTTTAGTCATTCCTTCAATGTGTGGCCAGCAGCTATGTATCAGATATAATGGCTCTCTGTTTTGACTCTAGTCTTACTGAGAATCGGAAGTGACATGGAAGTACAGTGTATGTAGGTAGCAAGGGTTGTTGTGACCCAGTTTGTGAATCTGTGTCATGTATCTACTGCATATCAGTCTATACTACCCTATAGCCACACCATTTAAACCAGACCTTTGAATAATGACCTCTGAACCTCTTTCGGTTTTCCTCTTGTCCTTCATAAATTGCAAGTAAACTCTGAAAGGGCGTGGGGTAACAAACCATATTCATGTATTTAAACTGCAGTAAACCAAGGTTTCAGTTTTACTAAGTAGTCAAATATGTATATAATATACAGCTATGTATGGAGGTTTGACTTGCTGTAGCCGTGGTCAGGGAGAAAGCTAATTGTATGTCAGGTTGATGGCATAACTAACCAAGATCTAGGCTATTGTAAAAAACAAAAAAAACAAAGAAAAAAACAGACCTGTTGACATTGATTATAATCAACACAGTATTTTGTGTGCAAAGCGGGGATTCTCTGTTATCAAACTCAGCATGCTTGCAAATGATGTTTTCCTGCAGAAGGAGATGGATAGAACAGAATAGAGCTGAATCAAGTAGAGTGTGCATACATACATGCACACACCACATCTCCCATGCATGCATCCATGTGAGGCGTATTGGGGGGGCTGCAGGACGGTGAGAAGGGCTGACAGCACCAGCAGAGCAGCCTGCAGCATTCTGTACATGAATTAGCTTGCCTCGCAAGTCTGCACAGGAGAACCAGTTTGCACCATTAGAGTCAGGGCAACCCCCGGAGGTGACAAGTTGATTTGTTTTAACACAATCCAAATGACGCGCTTTGTCTACGACCCACTGACAAATGCACACCTTCCCTCTCCCCACCCCCACTAATATCTTGTCAAGCACTAGTTGAGTTTTTGGAGGAAATGTTGAAAAGCATGATCTAGATGCCTTCAATTTCATCATTGGCTCATTAGGTAAGAGGTTGTATCAGGTCTGCACTGTATTGTTCAATATCCTCATTAGTCATCCAATATCACAAAGCCATTTTATTATGTACATGGATGAATGACCTGAATATAAAATGTATGTAGAGCACTGCATAATCTGCATAATACTGTTGTACTTGTCGTTATGTGCAATGAATGTATCAACATTTGTGCACCAATGTAGACCAGGGGTCTTCAACGTCTTTTAGGCCAGGGACCCCTTAGCTGAAAGAGAGGAGGGACCCCCTACTACATATATTGTATACAATTGAGTTGCATATTAAACTGGACAGAATGGATGAAAAGAAATGGTTATTATTTATGCATCAAGTTTTAATGTTAAACATATATGTGGAAGGTACAGTGACTCCTTAAGATTAACTGTATCGTACCATAGTTACCTATACAAAAGCTTATTTTCAATGTGTAAATAATCTTTTTTCACAAATAGGCCAATTTATCTTTGCTATTAACATTTTGCATTCATATTAATGTATATTTTCAGACTTATTTTAATTTTTTGAAATAAGAAACCAATCTCATGCATGTCAGGGAAGTAGTGGCATGTCAGCTCCTGCACACAGTCCTTTTTTTCTTCTCACAGCAACACCTCATCTAGAGTTTCTCAGGGACAAGCAGGCACAGGCAGACAGGCCCACGTTACACCATTACTAATAACAGAAGCTGGAATCAAGCCATGGGAAAAATAAATCTGATACACTTTTTGTGGCTTTGTTCCAACCAGCCAGCATATGTGTGAAGCAATCATTCAGATTCTCATAAAGGCCATATCTGGTTTGGTCTGGTTTGGTCTGCACTTCTTTATCATGTGCTGTTAAACAACAGGGATTTACCTACAGTATAGCACAGTATGATTGTGATCAGACAGATTTATAAGGACTATGGGTAACTGCTCCTTAGATCTCTGCAGGGTAAATCCAGACAGCTAGCTAGACTGAGTTTTTTCCAATCTGAGTTTTTTGTAGCATGACTAAAACTACTTTTGAACGTCCACATGTTCCACCAAAACAAGTTCCTTCCTGAGACTATTTAGCAGAGGCACCGTGGCTCCGTCCGGAGCTTAGTGCTGCCCAAGGTCAATAAACCAGAGCATCCAGCAATGCTGTGTGGACTCGCCAGACCCTCCTCCGCAGCGCTGTGGAGAAAGGTCTGGTAATGCAAGACTACCATTTGTGGCACACGTTTACAAAACGCTCGCAGTTTTAAATACATGATTAGTGTTGAATTGAATTGAAACAAAACTACTTGGTTAGGATTAGGACAAGATGATGGTTTGGGTTAAAATAAGTATGTCTGTTACGTTACTTAAGTTAGGTATGTGACGTAAATTAAAATAAGTCCACGATGACTTTTGCTTTCACACGGGACACAAACAGAAGTCTCCTTGGTGAAAGTCCTGTGTTTGTGTGTTTGACCCATCCATGCACCCCAACCTCTTCCCTATGCAGACTTTGATTAGAAACATATCTGTGATACATCAAAAACAAACTGGATGAAAATATCTTTCCCCTTAAAACGTAATTGAGAATGTTGTATGTTGTATGGGAATGTGATTTGTTAGGAGAGAGGGCTGTGACACAAGGCCTCTGCTCAGAACAATGCACATACAGCAGCAAAGACATACTTTAAAATAACACACTTTGCTTTTCCAATGATTTTGAACATTAAAAGTCAATACATACAAACACAGACAGTTGGTTCCCAAAGCAGAGCAACTGAAGAAACTGAAGATGTGATCAGGTTCCATTCACACCGTATTACTGACTAGCTTGAAAATGTCAGATATTAATGCCAATTAGTTTTATTTGAATGCAGAGCGTACAGCAGTGAATGAGAAAATGTGGTGATATCCCATTAAAATCACACTGTGTGCTGTCACACTGTTGTTCCACCGTCTACGGAGCAGCTCCAGTGTTTGTCTCAGAATGACATCATCACTACCACCGGTTGTTCATGTGATTTAACATTTCACAGTGCTATCAGATATTGTATGTGTAATCTAATCATAACAGAATTTGTGATGTATATTTCACAGTGGATTTTCTCAGCTTTGATGGTTGCAGATCAAGTGGATAAAAGATGAGCTGTCATGTAGCCTCCAGCCTGAGGCTGAAGAAACACCTCTGCAGGCGGCTGAAGAAGCAGACAAAGAGTTGCACCATACAAAGAAAATGCTTATTTTTTTTACTTTTAGCTTTGCGAATCTCCATCCATCCAACTTCGTCCGCTTATCCGGGGTCGGGTTGCGGGTGGCTTTGCAAATCTTTCTACTTTTATTCCTAAATTACTTTGACATCTCTCCGCTGAGCTAATGACTATCATCTAGGGGTGTGACGAGACACTCAGCTCACAAGACGATGCACGAGATCGGGTTCACAAGAACAAGACGAGAAGAGATTTTCACACTATTTTAAAAGAAAACTTCAGTGACGAAATATGACTGGAAAAATTGTCTTTTATTCAATCAAAAGTCACAAAATGAAAAATGAGCCCTGTGAAAAGTTCTGTCACAACTCTTCTGTATAACTGACCTCTTTAGACCTAATAACTGGGCCTTCTAACTTCTAATTGAAGCTGTGTGACTAACTTCTAGCGAACTAAAAAAAATGAAAACAGTAAAAAATAACTACCTTAATGATATGTTTTTTTGTCTTTTTTAAAGGCAAACCATTATCAGAGTAGTACTCTTTCAATAATCAAAGTGCAAACCGAGACTGACCAATTTTTTTCTTCAAGCATGATGCACTGCTCAGCCTAAGATATAGTCATGTTCGTTTTTAGGAATATGAGCATGTCCATGTTTTCTGGCAGTAGTTGAGACCTTTGGGCACTAACTATGTCTCCTGCAGTTGAAAAGACAAAGAAAAAGGCAGGTGAATTAACCACCAAAGACTCAACAGATGACTTTGTGGAGACAGATGCTCTTTTCTCCTCCTCTGCATTTTATTCATTGCAGCAGTAAACAAGGAAGTAGCTACCTTGGTATCCATTTATGAGGATTTTAAGACGAGGGGAGAACATTTCTCATAATTAACAGTAAGGTTAGGCTTTGCTGTCGGCTTCCCGACTCATTTTAAAAAAGACTTAGAGAAAAAAAAGTAGAAATAGAAAGAGAGAACTTGCGCGAGCCAGCAGCCGGGCTGCCGACCTGTGTCTCGGGCGGTACCCTCTAACATTCTAAGGCTGGGTTTTACAGGCAACTTTTTTCCAACTGCAGCTCCGCTACCGCTTTGCAAAAGTTAACTGGGTGTTAGCTTTAGAGAAGGTGCGGGGGATCTTCTATGCTAATTTTGAGGTTTAAGCCAGACTCCGTCATGCTGGCTGCTGCTGTGCATTTGAACTGATATCGCAAGGGAACTTTTCACCTCGACGAGAAATCTCATCACGTTTTAATATCGCAAGATCTTGGGGGACGAGATCTCGTCACACCTCTACTATCATTACAACATAACATGAACAACAACATCTCTGAAACAAACCAACTGATAAAATATTTCCTAATTAATCTAATTAGTGGTATATCCATGAAAAAGTGTTGGCAACAAATAAAATAATCCATCTAACCAGCTAACAAGCGAGCCGTCTTATGCTCATTTTGACTTCCTGCCACAAATATTGGCATGAGATTAAGCAAGCGACAGTGGATGTTAGGCAACACTGAGTGAGTCATCGCTGTGAGTATCTTCATGGTTTGTCTCCCAGTAGAAATGTCTTGTTATTTTGCCCTGATTACTCGACACACATACCTGTCACCTTCCTGGGCTTCACATCACAGGTGTCTGTAGAGCATGACATACCACTGCACTGGATTGGCCAACAGTTTTACTACTCATGAGAACAGTATGCACCTTAATACAGTTAAACTCCACCCAGGCTTAGCAAAGGCTTTAGCTTTTCTTGCTTCAGCAGCACTACACTAGGTCAGGATGTACTTATACCATATCATTATCACATGTTGACATATAGGTACTATTATATACCGGTACAATTATTTAACTTTCCTAAAATCTACTCCACTACCATGACAGCCTTAATTAACACATCTAGACACATGTTTTACTAAGTGTGCTGCAATCTCTGAAGAGTCCTAGAGCCGGTTTTGTTTAGGATTCTCAGAACCTGTTACCGGTTTTGTTAAGGATTCTTAGAATCTGGTATAGAGACAGAACGCATTGCATCTGAAAGCCACGCCCACTTGTATTGTGTGAAGATGCCTCCTCGTCTATTCCGTCTGCTAGCAAACAACAGAAAAATCCCTAAAAGCTGCTGTGTGGTGATATTCACTACCAACAGCTTAAATAACCCATGACTGAAGTTTTTATAAGCTGCCAACCTGAAAAACTGAGCTTTTATGAAGACAAAACTAGATTCAGACATGAGAAATCAGCGGGAAGAATGTGAACACTAAGCTAACATTATGTTCTTTTCCCCCCCGGTGGGGGCGGGACTTAAATGTGCTCTGTCTTTATGAGATCATTTTTTTCAGTTCTGAGAACCTGATAAGATCTTCTCATCATTTCTTAGATCATATGTGTTTACCACAACAATGTACACGATTCAGCAACGTGTTTACGAGCTTGGAGATACAACAAAAAATATATTGCAGAGAAAGATTTCAATAGTACAGTACAATTATGGTAAACCACCAGGGCAGGTGTTGACATACAGCAGTGTGATCTGATTAAATACCAAAACCACAAATTAAGATTCCAAAACATGTTGTGTAAATTTAGAAACATGACATCATAAAAACAACATAATTGGTTGTTTGTTCAAATCCTTAGATGAACTATGTATTTTCTTTACATTTATAGTAATAAAAAAATGACAGGAAATGAGAGAGCTGCAAAGAAGGGTTAGACTCAAACCAGGGGGCATTCCTGTTGAAGTGTTTTGAGCAAGACCAGGACAGCATTCTAACATAATAATAGGTCCTTGAAATTCAAAGATTTTAAAAATAAAATAAAAATAAAAAATATTTATTTTTTGCAGCCAATCTCTGTAATGTTTGCTTTTCACTAGAGCCATGCTAACAGTAGAATACAATATTCTCATCAACTTTGGATGGATTGCCATAATATATTTTACAGATATTTATGGTCCCCAGAGGAGGAATGATTTGTGTTATCCTCTGACTCCTCCTGTAGCGCCACTATCAGTGCCTTTACATGCACAGCAGTAACTGGGTTCTGCCAGTTCTCTCCGTATACATGAGCGGCGAAGAATGGGGAGAATTAAGGAGTAACTCTACCTCTAGTACAGTCGGTGGCACTCTGCCAACACACAACTAGTCAGAATAAACAGAACGAGCCAACGAGCCCTTAAGCGAGCAAGCTAGCTAACCGCTAACTAGCTGACCGGCTGGCCGGCCTTAAATTCTTTGCCATGACACAGCATTGACAGAGATGGACAATTTGTTACGCCATCTCCCGGTGTCTGCTGCTCGGCGGGGATTGAAGCAGATGGATGCTCATCCAACAAAGAAACACTGTTTTGTTGTTATAGCAACGGTCACAGTGCTGACGGATTATTTCCGGGGTGGGGAGGGGCAGTTATAACCTACAAACATGTGCAGACGTTTTACCCGACCATACTCCGGTTAAGGTGCATACATGTAGAAATACCCCAGTTACTGAAGGAGTTCTCTAGGTCTGTTAACCAGGTTATGAGAACTCCGAATTGAATCGGGGTAAGGTGTTTACATGGCGTTTGAGAAACTGGGATATTGCCTTATCCCGAATATAATCGTTTTTTTAAACTGCATAAAACGCACTGTATGAGGTTGGCATGTGGTTTTGAGTGAAATGTCTCATTACTGTGGGATGGTACCCCCATTCATGCCCCCCTTTATGATAAATTGTAATTACATCGTTGATCACTTGCCTTTTCATCCACTGCCACCACCAGGTCAAAATACTTTGGTTTATGCTAGACTTAGATGGTGAACATGGTAAACATTGCAGCCTACAGGTACCTTCTTAAACCTGCTACCCGTAATTGTTGGCCACTTGGGGCCTGCGGAAACAAGTTATGGATACGAGACTGACATATCATTACCATATTTTACTAAATAGTTGCTTACTTACACACCCAGCAGTTACGAAGTAACATTATCATTTGGAGTTTCTGGCCAGCTGGAAAATGTAAGTCCAATATTAAAGGAGAACTCCGGACAATTTTTACGTTAATCTTGATTGCTATAAGTATGTGAGTACTGTCGATAGCAAAAAAAAACGAGCCGAATCGGTGCTAGCTAACTGGAGCTGCTGCAGCTAATGCCGAGAGCTCCCACTTAGCTAGAACGGCAGTTTTGGGGGCATATCATAAAGAGTGCCTTTGTGCCTCTTAACAGACACAAAATGCAATTAAGATGTCTGTGCAACATGAACAGGGCCCTTACATGACAACAAGATGCGTTTTCAACTCAGACATTGTTTAAATTCACCTACCCTGTTAGCTGCTAGCTGCCGTCTGGGATGAGTGAGTGTGTTCAGCCAGGCTTCGGTAATAATCATCAAGCAGCAGTTCCCTGTGTATTTGTAGGATATATATCCATTTTGTGTGAGATCCATCTGGCGTTGGTGAATAGTAGTCTCTGCAGTGGCGACCTGTGTGTTAGTTGCCCTAGCCAGGCTAGCAGGGCCGACCGGCATCCTTCTAATTCCTCCCCGCCTTCCTCGCCTGCCGCAGCCGACAACAATCCACGGGCGCCCGCTGGTCTGGTGGATGTCCTCCAGAGGACAGTTCATGCTTTCGCGGCGAAATTTTTGCGGCTAAAAAAGTTTATTTCCCCCTCAAAAATAGGTAATTGAGCACTGTAGTGGTTATGATCATATCAGTGACTATGTAACTACATGGAAACGGGACAAATGATGCCTGGTTCTTGTAAAGTAACAGCGTTACAGAAGGCTGGCTGTAGTCTTGCGCTGAAGTCCCGTGGGATTTCAGTTGTAGCAGGAAAAGGTAAACAGCAGTGTGCAGATCGGAGCGTGGTGTGAGAAGAGTGAAGAGCGGAGGTGTTCACAAGGGAAGAAGCTTGGAGTAACCTATGGAGCTAGAGCCAGCCTTCAGTAACGCTATTACTGTACAAGAAACAGGCATCACGTGGCCCGTTTCCATGTAGTTACATAGTCACTGATATGATCATAACCACTACAGTGCTCAATTACCTATTTTTGAGGGGGAAATAAACTTTTTTTCGCCGCAAAAATTTCGCCGCGAAAGCATGAACTGTCCTCTGTAGGACATCCACTAGACCAGCGGACGCCCGTGGATTGTTGTCGGCCGCGGCAGGTGAGGAAGGCGGGGAGGAATTAGAAGGATGCTGGTCGGCCCTGCTAGCCTGGCTAAGGCAACTAACACACAGTTCACCACTGCAGAGACTACTATTCACCAACGCCAGATGGATCGCACACAAAATGGATATATATGCTACAAATACACAGGGAACTGCTGCTTGATGATTATTACTGAAGCCTGGCTGAACACTCACTCATCCCAGACGGCAGCTAGCAGCTAACAGGGTAGGTGAATTTAAACAATGTCTGAGTTGAAAACGCATCTTGTTGTCATGTTCATTGTTGCACAGACATTTCAATTGCATTTTGTGTCTATTAAGAGGCACAAAGGCACTCTTTATGATATGCCCCCAAAACTGCCGTTTTAGCTAAGTGGGAGCTCTCGGCATTAGCTGCAGCAGCTCCAGTTAGCTAACCGAATCGGCTCGTTTTTTTTGCTATCGACAGTACTCACATACTTATAGCAATCAAGATTAACGTACAAATTGCCCGGAGTTCTCCTTTAACTCCCTTTTAGCTCTGCCTACTGCAGCTGAAAATGTCACTGTGAGTGCGGTGAGAGTGAACCCAAACAGTAAAACAGTGGGACAGCTTATTTTGACTGATTTAAGGCTTTTATGGCTTTTATTTTATTGGCTTTTATTGGCGTTTGATATTCACGCTAAAAGTCTCCTTTAGCGCCGGGACTCTTGACGTCACTTACGACGCTCTGGGTTGGGACGTACTGACTGACATGCGGCACAAGAACAGGACAGATGGTGGGTGGAGTTATAAAATGTACGTTTCAGTGACATGTGGGACAAGCACGGGACACGAACACCGGTCTCCTGGGCGAAAGTCCTGTGTTATGTGACCCCCTCACCCCCCCAAACCAACCTCCTTATGCGGCATTTCGATCTTTCATTCTACTCTCTACCGTTGTCTCTCTTAATACTACGTCATCTTACAGCGCCGCGGTCAAGCTGCTGCTCTGCCCGGTGCGTTCCATACAGACACTGAAGGGGGATTTTGCTTGGTTTCAACCCTTGTGTTGCCTTCCCTTTCTGTATACTCCCCTTGTCCTCCGGGTCAAAAATGACCCCACTTCACTTAAGCCCTGAATTAAAGCAGCTTGAGTTTTGAATGCTAAATCTATTTTGGATAAAGAAACAACCTGTCATTGATCATTGTGTGAAGATCTGAGTTTTCCCTCTTCACAGTACAGAAAGACTGCATTAATTCAGTGGAGACACCACTTGTTTGTATTACAACACAGCTGTCATAATGCTTTTCTTCACTAAAGTGGAGATTTACTACAAATGTTTTTTTTTAAGGTACTGTTTATGTGGTAAACATTTTTTTTTTAATAAAGAGATAGTACCTATGTATCTCTGCATCCCAAGGACTAGATGCAGCCTTGCCTCAGGACCTGTAAACACCTGCTAAGATTAGCAGCCCTATGTAGGCACATTATTATTATTAAATGGGGGACCTTGTGTAATTTTTAATTAAGCCCCAACCCTTTGTCTTTAATGAATTGCATTCATATTATGAAAATGTTCATGATGAGATGATTAGTGCCCATTATCTCTATTTATATAAAGTCAAGATATTGTGAAAAATATCCATCTATAAAAAAAAAATATTATTATATTGTGATTTTCACATTAGGTAGGAAATCACCCATTCAAAGAAAGAATTTATTGTAATTTTTTTTTACAAATGGCATACATGGAAAGTTGTTCTCACTGTTAGATAACTTAGTTGTTATCTAAGTTGTTATTTTAGAAAATGTCTTTTTATCCTTACACTGTAAAAAAAAAAAAGTTATTTCACTGGAATTCACTGTATAATTTTACGGATTTTTTCCGTTTTTTCTACATTAAGTGTTAATGCCAGAAAAATACAGAAAAATACTTTTATTTAAAAAAAACCCCATTAAATTAAGGTTTTAGTCTGTAAATTGATATAATGAGATAATATAGTTGTTTAACAGGATAATTCCATTGCTTAACGGTCTTGAAAGTTAAATTACATTGAATTTTATGTAAAAAGACAAAAAAAACACATAATTTTACGGTGTGTAAAATTGAGGCCTCTTTCTGGTTTTTTACTGTTAAACCTTAAATTTAATGTAAAGAAACGTTAAAAAACAATCGTGAAAAAACGGTAAAAAGTCTGGCAGCAAAAGTTGCCAAACACTTACCGTGAAATGACAGTAAAAAACCTTATGTTATTCTACAAAGAATTTATTTTTAAAATACAGATATCTACTGTACATTTTCTGTATTTTCACAGTCCAACTACTGTAGATTTAAAAAGAATTGTAATCAAAAAACATATTTAGAATGTTAAACAAATGTATAAATCTGTACAAACACTGAAAAATATTGCAAAATACCTTAAACTTACATAATTTAAATGAAAACTACTGTTTTCATACGGTTTTCTTTGGTAAATTCACAAGATTATTCAATCCATCCACAAGAACTCCCTGTTAAAGTACAGATTCCTGGATGTAAAACACATGTAAAATGACTTTCAAATACCCTCCTTTAGGCGTTTATTTTATGATTATCCAATCTATTTACGGTAAATTCCTGTTTAATACTGTGTTTTTACTGTACAAAAAAGAGACGATAATGGGATAATACCTTCCAGAAACATTGTAATAATAGTCATTACTTTATATAAACAATATTTGAGAGTATTTACAAGCAACTCTCCAATATATCTACATACTTTTACCATTAATGTATGTTGTTTACTTTAAATAAACATTCATTTATAGTTATTTACATGTCAAATTAATGTAAAATTACCCTATTTGACAGCCCATTAATAGTATCTTAAAAGCTTTAGGCATTTATTTTACATGATTATCCAATCAATTTACAGTAAATTCCTGTTTAATACTGGTTTTCTACTGTACAAAAAAACAATATGTGATAATAACTTGCAGAACCATTATTTTATAGTCATTACTTTATATAAACGTTACAATCAACTCTTCATTATGTCTACAGGCTTTTCATCATAAATGTATAAGGGTTTACTTTATATAAACAATATTGTATAGTGTTAAAAAGAAACTATCTAATATACTGTACTTTAATCATTAATATATCAGGTTTACTTCATACAAACAATACTTTATAGTGATTAAAAGCAACTATTCAATATATCTACAGACTTATCCCATTAATGTACTGTGTGTTTACTTTGTAAAAATATTTGACAATATTTACAATTAACTATCCAATATATGCATCAGAGACTCTTCAGAGGGTAAATATTGGTATACTGTATAGGGGTCCATTTTAGCTTATTCAATGTGGTCTCATACTGTGTGTTAGTGTTTTAATCGCTGTCAAACTTCATCCTGGCCAGTGTCTCTTAATGCAAGTCTACTAAATTCTAGCAATAGAGTAGGACTTGTATTTAGCTTTGCAGTTATTTGAAGAGGGGTTAACAGAGGTACTGAGACAGGTAGGACCAGCCATACCCGTTTAATGCATTGAATGAGGCTGACATGAACCCTCACTGCATGGCCTCAACAACTCCACAGCAAAAATCCACAAGCAATTGTTCTCAATTATAGTTGGATCAATGTAATTATATTAGAAACTACACTACTGTAGTATTTTGCAAGCATATTTATGGTAATACAAACAGTAAAACAACTTGGCAGCACACAAGCTTAAAGCTATAGGACTACTGCACCAAATCACCACTGGTGACAAAGATGCTGTATTTAGATCTGTCTTTGTAAAAATAAACATTCTTTCACCTAAATATCTGTGGAAACAGAGCCATAGCTTCAGTTATGGGAATGCATAAGAGACAAGAGTCAACCTAAACTACAGGCCTTGGATGTACATGATGTCTATTTTAGTCCAAGTCTGTGATATGCTCATCACTATATAATCATGTTTTGGTCTGGCAAATTAGTTGACAAAAGAATCGTGCAGCCACAGTTCACATCACATAGGCCCACAACCCTATAGGCCTACAGGATGACGATACAGTACACAGAGAGCCAGGCAGCCTACAGCCTGGGTAAGCCTACATCTTCACCATCCTAATATTTTAGGGGGCATCTGATGTTCTTGCCTCATTTCACTTCCGTGGAGGCCATGGGCCTATTTCAGATTCATGGCCCAACATCTTTTCCATTGACTGCTTACTTTGCTGATGTCTGCGGTGATGTCTTATACTGTGTCCACTCTGGCTTTTGATGTTTGTTCCTGTCTATGTCATGCAAACAGCTCAGAGCATGAGCTTCCCTCTTATGTGGGGTAGAATGAATATTCATGCATGTCCGGTACCTTAAATGCCTCACCAAGACCTCGGTGATCTGACCACCCCTGCCTCTGAAATTACACTACAATTTCCACTGACTTGCAATGGTTACACAGGCATTGATGCACATATTGGGCAATGTGTGTTTCATTAAGGTGTAACATTAATAAGTTAAATGGATTGCCTGTGCCACAGCTATGCTACACTTTTATAAGGGGTGGGAAATCAATATTAATGCACACCAGTACCTCAAATACAGTATGTACCTGCTTGCCTAACCTAACTTGTTCCGCTAGTTCCAACCCTCATACAGTTTAATTCAACCCTGCGTTGATAGGAAAGTGTGTCCCCTCCTATGAAAGTCATGCCTACCGACAAACAGTATGGACATCTGCAACATTATGCTTATTTGAGAAATTATCTGTGATTTCATTTCAAAACTGAAGGAGTAGGCTTTTCATAAAAGGCTGTTAATCCACTTTAAAAACGTTGGAGTCTTCCGATACAAACTCCAAACTGTTTTAGGCAAGGCTCAGTGAATGTTATGAAAATAAGCAATTCAGAAATTTGGGGACGTTTTTACTGTTTTTCCCCATTCCCCACAGTCAGAAACTAATTTGCATGCGGGATGGACCTCTTTTTAATGTATTTGGTGTACTTCAAATAGAATATGTAGCATACACGTTCTTTTCCTTATGAAGTTAAAATTGTTGTTAAAACAATTTTTCTTAATATTAAGACCCAAAGTGAGTCACAGTGTTCAACAAAATGCAAGGTCATTGTGCAGTCTACTGCTCCCTCAAATCATTTTGCCTCTCCCCACTTTCTACAGGTCAAAGGGAACAAAGAGTTTTTCATGGGCTGAGGTAATATACGGTGAATAAAGACAGGGAGGACACAGTATGAATAAAGCTTTACATTGGTGTGCAATATATTCAATTTAGCAATACATGCAATGTGTGAAAGACTGGGAAGGGATGCTAGGGCTCAACAGTTCAACCAAGGCTTCTAGCATCAACGTGAACATTGATAAGCAGGGCGTGAAGCGATGTAAGACCTTAAAATGGTTGAAAAAACAGAAATGTAAACAGAAATGGTCTCTTTAGTCTAGGCTATGTGCTTCAGGAAAGTGCGCGCAGATTCAAATAATTGAATGTTGCACAATCATTGGATGAATCATGCCGGGCAGAGACGATCTTGACCAATGATATTGTTTGACTTCATGGGGGGCTGTGCTAACGTCAAACTCATCTCGACGCAGAGACAGTGTGGATAATAATGTAACGCAGGAGTCAGGACTTCTCCACGATGATTCACATTCAGCTTTCACTTAAGGTAAAGTAATACTTTTCTTTTTATGTACATGCAGTTTCCTCACGAGATATCAACTGGACACGAGTTAAGATAACACTTGCATACGTTTCACAATTTTAAAATGTCAGCAGGGATAACGTTAGCATTTGCCGTTTATGTGCCTTATCAAAGTGTGTCTGGCGTTAGCTAACGTTACATTAAGACTGTCCTTATGTAATGTTAGCCCTGAATGTGAACCATGCACCAATCGTAATTTTAGCTAGCTAGCTAGCTAAATATATAACAGTTAACTAGACAGTTAGACAGTTTAGCAGGTCAGCTTGATTAGCTGGGTACTAGCTAATACTAGTAATTAAAGAAACGTTATAACGCTCCGTTGCTCCTAACGCTAGTAGTTAACATTACTGTTAACTAACCGGTAACCCGCCGTTTAACGTTACCACCTAGCTAGGTTATGCCTCAAGTTTACATAAGCTATCTCAGCTGACTAACTTTACGTTGGTTCTACTTTATGAACAGTGAACCACACGTTGTAACAACAACAAGTTACAACTTGACATTAAACGGAGCGTCTGCTTTGTGGACCACAACATCTTAATTTGAACGTGATCGTTATTTTCACTCATGATTCAGTGTGTCCAACTTAACATTACCATTCTGTCTTTCCAGAGAGAATATTTCCATTCCCGCTTTCCACATAAAAATAAATGGACAGGGAATTGAACAAACTCAGAAATAAGATATAGGCTACCTGCTCTATTTATAAGTGTTTCTTCCTCCAGACAATTGCACTCAGTCTGTAATTAAATATGTATTTTAAGTTTAATTTTTGCTGCAAATCAAAATAAATAAATACCTGGTGGTCAATGCTGGCAAGCCTCCACAAATAAATCTATGTATACTACTGTTACAGTAATGTTCAAATCTCACCCTAATTCTTTAATCCTTGTTTAGGCAAGATGGAAGAAAGAATACCAAGATAAGAAGATCAAGAAGATAAAGTAAATAGATGTTCACCCAACAGTATCACGCGTTATCATCTGTACCTTACCACATCTTTCTCACCCATGTTATGGCTCTCATTCTGTGTTCAGTTTGACAAGGATCAACAGACCAGACAGCTCTCCCACAGCCAGCCTGAGAACCTGCTTTACGGTCTGTATAGCCTGGGTGAAGTTGAAGACTCGTGCATCAGATGGCTGAGAAAAGGATAGCCCAGAGCAAGAGGGAGCCCAGCAGAGGCTAAGAAGGAGGCAGCAAAGGAGTTCACAAACCCACATACAGCTAATGGAGGTACCGAATGACAGGTCCATTTCAGAAAGCAGGTTTAGTGAAAACTCTGAGTTTGTTAACCCTGAGATGAGGGTAATTCTGGGTTTTCCGTTTCAGAAAGAGAGGTAACCTAACCTCGGACTCTGTGAACCTAACCTAGTCGGGAACAGGTTTTCTTCTTTCAGTCTCCTCCCTCTGACACAGCTCTCTTTCATTTCATCATTCATAATTGCAGTCTGTATCAGGCGCATTTTAGCGCAGTTTGTTATCGGCATGAATAAAAAAACAGGGTTGGTTTATTAACCATGTTAGGCAGATTATAAAACGTTTTTTTTTCCTCAAAACATGCAATGTCCTTTTGTCGACGATCCCGGTGATGTAGAAGCTGTATTACTTTGCAGGGAGTTAAACATACGTCAGGAGATGATATTGAGGCCCCGACGCATTTTAATTTCCAGATAAATACCTATTTGAGCGGTACCGTTTTTTTCTTCCCAGTCTATCAGTTATGTAGCCTACATAACCTTATCATCCTCATATCACTAACGTCACCCATCGTGGACATGCTCTACATCCCAGCACATTATTTGTGTCACATTACATTTTTTTGCAAACAACAGTTTTCTTTACAACATTGGTGATGCGGAGCGTATTAGTAAAGCTACTGTAGCAAAGCGCCGTCGGAAGAGTGTGACTTGCTCTGAAACGTTTTTTAAACGTTTTTGTAGTGTTCCCTGGACACAAACCAGTAAGAGCCATTAAAAAGGAGTTCCACAGGATTGCAGGTGAATGATGTAAACCCTTTGAAATATAAGATTATGAATTATAATTCTGTTGATGATGGTGCTGCAGCCTCAGAATGGGATTAGTAGGCCTAGGACTTTTATAGATTATAGGTTCAATACCATTTCACCAGTAATATTATACTTATGATTAAATATGATATACACTATATTGGAACTAACGCATTTACTCTAGCAGCAATTTTCTCCCACGCAAATTCTCTCTTTTAAAGCAGCCGCTGTGTTGCTTTTTTAACTGAATACATGTTCAAACTCGCTGTATGTGCAGTATTTCTGCCCACCAGTTTGTTTGTTGTTGTTACCATGGTGAATCGTAGTATCATGGCTCCATTCATGCTGCCTGAAACTGAAAACTCAGAGTTTCCATCTCAGGGTAAATCAACTCAGATATCAGGGTTACACTCAGAGTTTGTTAAACCTCCTTCCTGAAATGGGCCCCTGCATTGTTAACGGTTGCTTTACCTGGTCTGTGCTTGTAAATAAAACGAACCGGACGTGGATTTGTAACATTGTTACACCCCTTTTTGTTGGTACAGTTGGGACTTGTTCAAGACGGTGAAGGTTAAGATTTGTGACTTGCACATGTGTGACTTAAGACCGTTACACACTGGGGGCGTGACGAATAAGCGACGCCAATATGCAAAATAATCGCCTGTGAATATTTCACATCAAAACTTTTTTTTCTGCAGTTTGACAACAAATAAATGCAGCAGCTCCTCAAAAGCACCAAAAGGTGTCCTGTCTGGTTTCCAGGCTGCTGAGTGGAGGGACGGGGGCTAGCTTCGGATACGTCCCAGGAAAAGCTGTAACACTAAGCTACTGTAAGCTATTTATTGAGTTTCCTCTAACTCTAATTGAGTATACAGTTAATACTCAGTTGAATTCCCTCTGCAAAACAGCGTAGCATATGTCTCGGGCTTATTGTGAAAGGTAAAAACGGAAAGAATGTTTCTGGCATACGCTGCCATTGTAAAGGTTGAAAGGAGTAATAAAGTTTGCTGACGTACAGTCTGTAGTTGGGACAGCAGCCTCCGTGTTGTTGTTTGGTGATCCTCATAAGTAAACACTACTTGTGACAAAAACAACAGTTTGAAAAAATATATTGACATGCGAAATAATCGTCCCTGGTGTGCAATGGTCTTTAATCTCACCTCTGATATTTTTGATTAAGAGCTACTCTCTGGCGAAGCCACAAACCAGAAATGTAAGACTCAAACTATGATGTCATCAGGTTACTAAGCTGCTTCATAGACAATGAATGTGAAACTAATTTTGTAGAATAAAAAAAAACCAAATGAGGTTTATTCTATGTTAGCGTTTCATTTCTGAAACAGCCGTTACCTCCTAATATTCCCCTGAGTGTTCTCAGTGTCATCTTTAAAATCTTTCTCAATTCATTGTTTTTGGAAAAGCTCCAGACATTATATCAGATGACATCACAAATTTGAGTTTTTAGATTTTGGAGAGAGTTGTCATGTTCACTGACATTTTTAACACACATGTATGAATTCCCAAATTGCCTATAGTTCCCCTTTTGCTATAATTCAATGTACCAGACAGTTTTTGCTCCCATAAGTTTATTCATATGTGAACTTTAAGGATAGCACTGTTTAAATAGTGCATTTCTTTGTAAAGCATGCAGTAAATGGTCATTCTATAATACTTTCTGGTTATGATACATCTTAAAATCTCATACATCTCAAATAGGGATCTTCAGTGAATGGATTGGACAATGCTGTAAAATGTCAGCAGAAAAAATTATATATTTATTGCGTGTAAAAGTAGTTGATGCAATTGCACTTTTACATAGCCCTTTTGGTTTTTGTACATTCAAAACCCCATTTACTAATGAGGAAGTTGTGAACATATATTGGTTAGTAATAGTAATTACTGTCAAATAATGTTTATGAAGTAAATCCCATATAAGAAAAGTCTGTAGATATATTGGTGTTGCTTGTTATTACTGTCAAATGAAGTTTATATAAAATAAACATGTATGTACATATAATGGAGAGTTGCTTGTTATTACTGTCAAATAATGTTTATATAAAGTAAACCCCCTACTTCAATGAGGAAAAGTCTGTAGATATACCAGATAGTTGCTTTTAAGTTACTATAAAACAATGTTTATATAAAGTAACCTCATATATTAATAGTAAAGGTATGTAGATATATTGGAGAGTTGCTTCTAAATTACTATAAAACAATGTTTATATAAAGTAACCTCATATATTAATAGTAAAGGTATGTAGATATATTGGAGTATTGCTTCTAAATTACTATAAAACAATGTTTATATAAAGTAAACCCCGTACAATAATGGTAAAAGTATATATATATATTGGATAGTTGTTTGTAATTACTATAAAGAACAGTTTATATAAAGTAAGCCACCATACAATAATGAGGTACAGTCTGTAGATATACTGGATAGTTGCTTGTTATTACGGGCAAATAATGTTTATATAAAGTGAACACCCATACAATAATGGTAAAACTATGTGTATATATTGGATATTTGCTTGTATATATAAAGTAAACCTCGTATATTAATGGTAAAGGTATGTAAATATATTGGAGAGTTGCCTTTTATAACTATAAATGAATGTTTATTTAAAGTAAACAACATACATTAATGGTAAAAGTATGTAGATATATTGGAGAGTTGCTTGTAAATACTCTCAAATATTGTTTATATAAAGTAATGACTATTATTACAATGTTTCTGGAAGGTATTATCCCATTATCTTCTCTTTTTTGTACAGTAAAAAAACAGTATTAAACAGGAATTTACCGTAAATAGATTGGATAATCATAAAATAAACGCCTAAAGGAGGGTATTTGAAAGTCATTTTACATAATTTTTATGTGTTTTACATCCAGGAATCTGTACTTTAACAGGGAGTTCTTGTGGATGGATTGAATAATCTTGTGAATTTACCAAAGAAAACCGTATGAAAACAGCAGTTTTCGTTTAAATTATGTAATTTTAAGGTATTTCTGCAATATTTCTTAGTTTTGATAAAGATTTATACAGTTGTTTAACATTCTAGAAATGTTTTATAACAAGAATTTGTTTTAATTCTACAATAGTTATACTGTAAAAATACAGAAAATATTTACAGGAAATTTCTGTATTTAAAAAAAGAATTTTTCTGTAAAATAATGTAAGGTTTTTTACTGTAATTTGACGGTAAGTGTTTGGCAACTTTGCTGCCAGACTTTTTACCGTTTTTTTACGATTTTTTTTTTTACAGTGTAGTTACATAAGTCTTCCTGTCTGTGTATTTATGTGACTGTTTGCTTTAATTGTCAGCTTTTAACCATTTAGGTTGCTGCCTCAGTCTGCTGTATTGTATTGTTCATCTTTATAAATTAACTGTATGTGGCTGCTAGTCCATGTTTGCTTTACTGTTTTTATGCATCTGTGACGCCTCTCTGCTTCAATTGTTAGTTTGTATGTCTATTTTATAGTGTTTTACCACGTGTGTCATTTCTAAAAGCCTAACCAGGGACAAGGACTGTGATTTAGCCTACGGCTAGGAGTCCCACATACATTGTATCGGTTGCACTTTAGATGTAACAATGCCTATATGCAGCCTGTTTTCATTAACCATACGTTCGAGAAGGTATGAAAAGATAAACACTGTAATCCGTATGATTTTCACGGAGTTTTTTTGCTGTGCGAACCACATTGACTGCTGCTGTATAAGAACGCGGCTAGCCGCGTTGGGAGGTGGTTGGGGTGGATTGGTGGGCGTTAACATGCAGGACTTTCAAGCCAGGGAGTGGAGTTCGCTTCCCGGGGAAAACAAAAGACTTTCACCCAGGAAATGTGTGTTCCTTGAGAGTATTTTAATACAAACCACCATCTTTTTCCTAAACTTAACTAGTCATTTCGGTGCCTTAACTTTCGTTCAACGCTCAATTTTTCTTGCCTAACCTTAACTGTAATCTCCGCTGAAAGGACCAGCAGCTCACGCTGCTCTGTACCCAGCGCACAGTCACCTATTCTCGGGTAACTGAACAACCAACAACGACCGGCAGCTCGCAGTGCTCTGTAACCGGCACACAGTCATCTATTCTCGGGTAACTGAACCACCAACTACCGCTGACCTGACGGAGCATCATGTGGAGCACCGTAGCGGGTGTCGCAGAGCTCTGTAGCGGCTTAAACAGCTAGCAACTGCCGCTCTGTAGCACAGAGCTCTGTAGCCAATGTCACATGACCAGCCGGCGGTCGCTTAGTTTTCCTTTGATATCATACGTTTTAGTGTGCATAACTTTTCATACGATATCATATGAACCTGTTCATGAGAATGCGTTACTATACGTATTGTCCCTGACAAATAAACTGATAAAATAAAAAGTAAAAGATCGGTGTTGTTTATGGAGTTGCATTTGTTTTTATGCATGCCCTTAGGGTAAGTGTGTGTGTGTGTGTGTGTGTGTGTGTGTGTATGTGTATGTGTATGTGTGTGTGTGTGTGTGTGTGTGTGTGTGTGTGTGTGTGTGTGTGTGTGTTACATGTGCATGTTTCTGCCCATGTGTGCATCTGATTGGTAATTGGTCCATGCTGGCACAGGCACCTGTAAGAGATCCATCCCCTCCACAGGCAGAGAGGCCAAGCGCCGCAGCATTTCCCACACAGATGGACCTCACAGCGAGCGGGCTGGCCATGCAAACCCCCTCCCCCTTACCAACGGATGGTGTAGCACAGTGGGAACTTCGTTTCACATCAATCCCAATAAAGGCCTGGCCTGCCTCACTGATGACATTTAGATGTTGCGTATCGTTGGGTGAGAGAGACAGGGAGTTTTCTTTTGTGTGTTTGCTTTGGTGATGGAGGAATGAGCCTCTTGTGCCAATAATGCTGGTTTTCATTGTAGGAGGTTGCGACTGTGTGTGTAATTTTGTGTCTACATGCATGCCAGAAAATGACAGTTCAATTACTCCTAATCCATATACAAAGTATCTAGCATTACCTATATTTTAAGCATGTATTATTATAAAGATCTCTTTGGTATTTAAACAATCACAGTAAACTTGGCAGCATTTTATAAGATCCTTGATCTGTTACTTTAACATAATACGATAATAATAATAATAATAATAATAATAATAATAATAATAATAAAAACTATGCTAGCTCTCTTAATCACATATCCTCCTGTCATTTTCTTAACTTAAAAAAGAATAAAACATCCTCAAAGTATAATTTATATATGCTTCCTTATCAAGGTCTGATTCATCAGTTTAAATAAATCAGACATTTTTTATGAACCGTAACAGTTGGCTATTGTAATGTGCACAACATCAGCAAATGTGAAAATAACAGAACTCTCACTTTTGTATATACTGTGTGATCTAGGGATGTTAATAATTAACTGATTAACCATTCAACAATAATAATTTTCAGTAATTACTACTGCTGTTTCAGTTAAACCATTGCTGCTAATTACTACAATATATATTATTTAATAAAAGTAATAATTACAAAGTTTGTTGCATAAAAATACGGGTGAACTGCTTATCTGTTGACAGTTAATGATCGGTTAACAAGGGTCGGCTATCGGTCTGACAAAAATAAAATCTAAATTAAAGCTGCAAGCAGCGTTGGACGGGCGCTCGCTCCTCCGTGTGCGTCGGGGTTACTAGCGGACGCCGCTCCACGTGACCCTGTATTTGTGCAACAGTCGGACACAGCGCACACGGTGGAATGTGCATTACATTACATTACATGTCATTTAGCTGACGCTTTTATCCAAAGCGACTTACAATTGCTATATATGTCAGAGGTAACATACCTCTGGAGCAACTAGGGGTTAAGTGTCTTGCTCAGGGACACATTGGTTATTGTGGTATTGCAAATTTACAAAGTAGAGGGGGCGGGCAAACGGTCACTAATGAATAAACTCTCTACAGAGTTCAATGATACCTCACACAAGACTCTACCTTAAACGGTTCAAAAGGCGTAAAAGGGGGTGTGGCCTGATTAAGTCAGCGTGGTTAAAGTATAGGGGCCGGCTCAGTATTACATGTGGACCACACAAGTTTCATGTAAATCGGCTGATGTTTGTCATGTAAGGCTGATTTCCTGTTGCCAGTGGACCAATAGTCAATGTTGGCCTGTAGATGTCCTCAGGCATGGACCCTCGTCAATCATGAGAAATTTCGGGCAGATATGACAATGTGCATTCAAGTTACAACAACTTCTTTGTTCGATCGCCACGCCCACACCGTTTGACGAAAAGTTTTGTTTTAATAACTTTTCATCTCTAAGGTGTTGAGATGGTACAGACCAAGTTTGAAGGCCATCGGATGAAATCTCTAGGAGGAGTTTGTTAAATTATAGCACCTTGACTTTTAGGCCTACTTTTTGTTGCCACTAGGGGGCGCTATGACTTTGAGCCAATATCGGCCTGAAGATGTCGTCAGGGTTGGACTCTTATGAATCCTGAAAAGTTTCGAGCCAATTGGACAATGTACACTCAAGTTACACCCACTTCCTGTTTCGATGGCAAAACGCACAAAGTGGCCACCCCGCCACGGCCATGCCCTATGACGAAAAGTTTTTCTTTTAATAACTTTTCATCTTTAAGGTCTTAAGATGGCACAGACCAAATTTGAAGTTGATCAGATGAAATCTCTAGGAGGAGTTCGTTAAAGTACGACATGTGGAAATGGCAAAACGCACTCTTTTCGAACTTTCAATTCAAAGTGGTGGACTTCCTTTTGGGTTTAGGGTATGGCTCTTGACATGCTACGTATGTGTACCACGTTTCGTTAGTCTACGTTAAATGTACTGCAGGGGCTCAATTTCTATAAATATTGTAGGGGGCGCTAGCGAGCCATTTTTGTGCGCCTATTCCTGAAACCCTTAAAATACGTACATTTCACCAGGCTTGATGCGAACACCAATTTTTGTGAATTTTGGGGCATTCAAACCCCTTCAAAAATGCGACGAAGGACTTGGAAAAATAATCCTTACAAAAACAATAGGTTCTTTGCACTTTCACTGCAAGGCACCGTTGGGGCCTTGCACTTTTGTGCTCGGGCCCTAATTAGCATCCCTAGGATGATCTTGTTGGTTAACTTTTGGGATGGTAAAACATTCATTTATGCTGACAGACCAAGCCACCGAAAAGCAGCTTATTTATTTATGCTTACCGTAAACAGTTAAAGATGTGGAAAATATAATTGTAAACTCCATTTTGGTGTTGAAGGACAGAAACCGCAGATAGAAACTCTATGATAATGTTTATTTTTTCATTGGCTTTATGCAGCTCCTTGGCTGCGTATATTTTTTATCATGGGTGGCCTCTATGGAGATCAAACCCTAGCTTGACGTTATTTCTTCTGCTAACTGAAGGTCCAGTTTGCCCACAATGGAAATTGAGTCATTGTCTATCCCCCATCCCATCAGTCGCAGCTCCACTGAAGCATTCAGGATGCAAGTTAGCCCACATTCTTAGTCCTCTAAGCCCTCATAAAGCAACTTTTTACAGCTCCAAAACAGCATAAATTATTCAGCTGTCACTCGTTTTTGCAAGATACTGCAGATACTATTACACTGTTACGGTAAGAAGCCTATATCCTATATTTACCTCTTATACCGTCACACGTACAACTTGGGTCTACTCCCCACAGTACCAAGCTCTGCCTTTTGCTACAGCACTGCAGGGTAACAACTGCATTGTCAGTGAAGAGATAAGCAAGAGATAATGAGGTAAGAATTGAATTGTCGCACCCACAGAGCCCTTGTTTGGGTACACATCACTTGAAGTATAATAAATAAGCTGGTTTGAATAATGTTTTTTATGGTTTTCTGGAGATGAACAACACAGTTAAATTAAATAGTAGACAAGGCTGAGATGGAAATTACTTGGCGATCCTATATGTGGACCCATAACACAACAAGGATTTCACAGGTTTCAACAGCCCAGAACTTGCAAACCAACAGAAGACAAACATTAATTCATCTAACTCTGCAAAAGCAGATTTATCATTATGTAATGCTTCAGAGTGAGGTAACCCAGCTTGTGACACATAGGCTGTTGGAATGTATCAGGACACACACCTATAGGAAGGAGTGTGGGAGGGGGGCATATTAAAAATACATGTGGTACGAGTGAGGGAGTGAGTGAATGAGTTGTCTCCTGTTATGTAATTCAGCGCTGTGCACTGCTAGACATTGAGTAACTGCTTTAGTGTTGTTGAAGTTAAGACTCATGACATTTTGCCAGAGAAATACTCTGTGTGTGTGTGTGTGTGTGTGTGTGTGCGTGTGCGTCAGTGTGTGTGTGTGTGTGTGTGTGTGTCAGTGTGTGTGTGTGTGTGTGTGTGTGCGTGCGTGTGTGTGTGTGTCAGTGTGTGTGTGTGTGCGTGTGTGTCAGTGTGTGTCTGTGTGTGTGTGTGTGTGTGTGTGTGTGTGTGTGTGTGTGTGTGTGTGTGTGTGTGTGTGTGTGTGAGAGAGAGTCTGTTACAGCCTTTGGTTTAGTCCTAAGGGTCCAGCATGATCGAATACGCAGACAGAAAACAATGGCAAAAAAAATCCATGTAAGATGAGACAAAAAAGACAGAAAGAGATTCAGACTTTGTGATGTTTCACAAGAAAGTAAGACAGAGGAAAATTGCCCAAACCAGGAAGAGAAAAACAGACTTAAAGGAAGAGAGAGAGAGTGACAGAGAGAGAGAGTGTTATGTAACTTCGTCCTCAAGAAGCGCTGCCAAAACTCGGCCTGGCTTGCCTCGCTACGACAACAGAGCATTTTCTCATGGAACCGATTAAACGGCGCTCAAGCGGGAGACCAGCAGATGCATGATGGATCCCAGCTCTTCCAGCTCCCACAAACTGTAGTAAAACACATGGGTGCACTCTGTATACACTGCCTGAGGACACTGAGACAGTAGAAACAGCGTGTCTTTATTTACAAACTGTACGCTCAGATGAAATTTAAAAGTTATCCATGAGGCATGTGTTCCATTTAGCTCAGATTTAAAGGCTTTTGGCCCCTGTTTAAGATCATCCGCTATTGGACTCCTGCCATTTTGGGTGCTTACTGTATGTGGTGAATTACAGTGTGAAACAGCCCAAACGTTTTTATGTGATTTTGGTGTTTGAGCTTGTAAGTCTCTCACTCAAGAAAACAAACTGGCGAGTCTTGATTTTTAGAGCAACTGAATGATTAACAGAACATCCAGCTGCTCATTTCTGAAGGACAGGAAGTTGCAAAGCATACAGTCTTCATGAAATAAAACGCATAATTCCTTTTTTAAATTTCAGAACTATTCTTTTATGTTTTTGTATAGATCATTTTCCATAGGCTTATAATACACTTTTACTGCATTTCTAAAGAGTATTCAAATCTGGGCTTGGTGTCTTTGTGCATTCATGCAGGCTGTTATCGTGAACCATTTGTACAAAAAGAGATGTAAAGTAATGCCCTGTAATTCGTAAGCATTCCACATATTTTTTGCTGTATGCACTGCCGCTGTATAAAATCAATGTGGACCACATAAGGGGGGTGTCTAACTGCTTGTCAATCACTGCTCATGCACACACATTCATTCTCCCTTGTGGGGGGAGGGGCTTAAGAGAACGTTTTGGGCTTTAGCAGAAAGGCGGGGGGGACTGAGAAGTTGTTGATGTTCACATTTTTTGGCTAAGTCCTGGATCTTCACAATCCTACCTACAGCACCTTTAAAGCTCGTAGCCAGCCGGCGTCACATGACCACTCTGCCTTACGTGACCAATTCAATTTTCAATCAATTTCATTTATAGTATCAAATCATAACAAGACCAGCTGGTGGTCTCCTTATTTTATAGGATATCATACGTTTTGGTGTGCGTACATTTTCATACGATATCATACGGACCCTTTCATGAGAATGCGTTGATTTACACTTATAGCAGACAAAGTGCAACGTTAACACTCATCTGGAGTTGTGTGTCTGGGTATACCTGATGACTAAAAGTCCAATAATCACTCTTTTAGCAGTTTTTTTGGTATCCACCAACTCCTCAGAGGTACTTTAGCTGCTAAATCTTTCACTTTCTTCACCAGTTGCGTGAGCCATTCTTAATATAAAATTGATTTTGCAGCTTTAAAAATAATTATTGAGTAATTTGGGGGCACAAAAGATTAATTTGAGAGAACAAATTATGTAGTTCCATAGTACAAATTACTAAACAGAGATAATGTGTATACTAAGCGCACAAAGTAGTAATTTGGGGAAATGATTTGTAATTTCAGGGCTCAAATGACTAATTTGAGGGATAGGATGCTGTTTTCTGCACCAACATGGATGGCAAGACTTTCCATTAAACATGACCTAAATCAGCTTTAAGGAAATCTTTGTGCGAAGATTATCATGTTAACAAAAGTTAAGTGTTTAAATGTTACCTTGAACCTTTACACTCTTTGCCCGATCATGTCATCCAATCATGTGTGCATCGCTCTAATAACTCAGCTCTCCCATTTTCTGCCTAATTGGGCTCTCAAGGATAATGGCCCATTTGTTTGTTTGTGTGTGAGCGATCAACAGTCTGTGGATGTAACGCTGTGTTTCTATCCCTGCGTGTGTCTATGTTGCTTTATTTGCGTGTCCAGCGTTGTGTGTTTCAGATGGCCCCTTTCCTCAATGTTAATGTCAACTGAATGAGGTAGATCTATGGCAGGTGTGAGAACAGCTTGAGACCTGTGTCATTAGCCCGCCACCGGTGTCACTCCGTCCTGTGTCGATCCAGCCTGGCACCATCCATCCACCACATGCTGCACACACACTCTTTTATTAAAGTGTGTATTCGCTGCAAAGTGGTTTAATGTGGATGAGTGCTGATCTCTGTTTGTGACCAGTAAACTGATTATGAAGGAACCTGCGGCGGACTCCATGAGGAGCTGTCTTCACTTTGGTTTTAGCTGATATTTCCCCAAGCATAGACCCAGCTGCCATGATGATATTGTGCATTTCAAGTAATTTTAAATATTGTTTTGTTCGTTTATCTGCAGAATGTATGTAGGTCTCTGTTTATACTGTCCTAACTAGAACTGTCCAAACTCCACACTCCACATGTTGGTTTTTGTAAAGGTTGAATAAAGACAAAAGTGCTTCATCCTCCAGATTTAAAAGAAAGTGAGAAGTGAGAGGAGCGCAGTAGGTGTTAAAGGGTGTCATCTCGAGCGTTTGACACTTTTGAATGTGCAAGAGTCAACATGAGTGGAGGCTTTGGTGTGGACAAGGCACAGAACTGGGACAAAGTGACAGACTGCCCCGGTAAGCCTTTGGCACTGTCATCACACTGCATTGTGGGTAACACCGCATGACGTAACCACAGGAGTCGGGAAATGAGTTTTCCACAGTGGGCGAATGCCTTTTGGGATGATTAACAAGGTAAATGTTACTAAATGCTAATTAACACTTATTGATGCAGATTAATGTGCATTTAAGGTGTCATAAATGTTTAATTCTTGTTACATGCAACTCTTGAGTGGTTTTAATTTGAACTAATGTATGTGCATGCTTAATGAAGGAGTGGTAATAAGCAGTTGGTGGTCTTGATAGCTTGGCTTCATCTGGAAGTAGTGGGATGAGATTTGCAATAAATGAATCTAACTTTTACTCTTCGGCACACCGAACACCTAAACTTATGCTCATTGGAAGTTAGCGTCCAGCCACTTTTCCCCTATTATACCTAAAGATCACTAGACCTGTGATTGTTCATTATACTGTACACTTGCAAGAAATTGTTTTTAACCATTTTCTTTATTTTTTTTGCAATATCCTGCTTGTCAATTAAAATAAAGTTACACACAATGCAACCTGACTCTTTCTGCTGGATACACCAACAGCAGTGGAAGAAGCACTCAAATATTTTACTTCAGTAAAAGTTATAATACCACACACTCCATGTGTACAAGGAAAGGTCCTACAGTCATTTACTGGAGATGCATACAAGTTGTATCTCTAATTCACTGTACAACCTTTTTAGAACATCAAAAATATGTCATAAAACCATGTGGTGCTTCTGGTTCCATGATGTTTTGCAGAATTCCCCAACAACTGTGATGTTATGTGAATTTATGTTAAATGTAAAATCTTAATCTGTAAAATCTGAATTGGCTATTTAAAAAGTATAAATAAAACCAAAAATAGCATTTCATCTTCAACAGTATTATTTACATTGTTGGCCTGAACTTGCAGTAAGCTACCTGAGCCAGAATCAGATTTGTCAAGCCTTCCCCATCATGTTAGTATCAGATAGTTTTGCAGGCCCTGAGTACTGAATTGAGTGCTTTGTTCAAGGGCACCTTACTAGTTTAATTCAAGCGCAATATTGTTTTATATCCCAATTACATGTTCCCAGCTTGCAGTCAATAAGGGTTCATTAGGTTTGTGTCTGCACTGTCCTGTAGCAGCTGTAACACAGCAAAGCTTGTTTGTCGGACTGGGCGGCTCTGGGGAGCGCCCTGCTGCCACACTGGTTGCCCCAGTACAAACTGGCCACACACAGACACACACACATACAGTACACACACACACACACACACACACACACACACACACACACACACACACACACACACACACACACAAAACCTACACACAAGCCTGTGATCACAGTGTTCATTGTCAGTGTGAGTCAGGATGGCGCAAACAAACACAAATGGTTACCATTCTTGTAATAGACCAAACATCACACACGGACATACACACAAAATGATCCCACATGCATTAAATTGACATACCAGCCCACATACTGAGAAACACACACTCAAACACACCATCCCCAGAGCCCAATGTAGAGTCCATTACTTTTGGAATGCCACACTACTTTGCTCTAAACACGAGATGTACTCAGACTTCGCCGGGCCTGACTGGTGTGAGTCACACAGGACTCCAACAAACCGACATGATTGCCTAGTTACCCGAGTGGCTGCCGCGACTACATGTTTAAGGACAGAGTGACTCACAAACACCCAAGATTACCCTGGCATTAAAACCCACAGCTTGTGTAAATAAAGCTCTATTATTCCCGCTGAGCTCTCTCATTCACTGTATGCAGTGGAGTGATTCATACAGTCGCAGACCAGACCAGACCAGACCAGAAGAGTGCTGCTCCTCTGAATTGGAAAGTATGCATTTGCACTGGGTTTCCCCACTGAAATGGACAGCCGGGTTGTCATTCTGCAAAAGTCTTCCTATAATTTTTGTTGAGATTATCGTTATGACCTTAAGGAAAATATGGCCGTATGACATCATTTAATTACACTTCGTTACACTTGCTTTTATGAGCTGGACTATGGTAAAACATACTGTAGAATGATGCAAGAAATGAATGTGTTTCATCATAAAAAAGAACATTAAAGAAGGAAGTCATCTTGCACATTTTGATTGATAAAGAATAATCAAGTCAGTAGTTCAAACAAAAACATCGTTATAGGAAAAGCCAAATTATCAAAACCGCATGCTGACCTGATATTACAACAGCCAATCTAATGAGCTCGCAGGGTTTTGCTCTTATAATTGTTTTTGTTTTTTGCTTTTGTAGTATGGAATCTCAAACAGGATGGTAGAGGATATTGGCCTATATCACGTTGGCATTTACCAGGTTGCCGGGTTCAGTTGGCATAACATAACTCAAACTGTGTACGAAGCTGATTAAACGCAATGGTAGGAGGCTTATCTTGGGCAGAAGGTCTCTGGACTTACATAATGGAAGGACCAACAAGCTCACTGAAATTCAGTAGGTATTCTGTGTTGTAATTAATACTGCAAGGAGGGGTGAAAAATCACACATTTAAGCATTCCAGATGGGATTCAAATCACTGATCCATGCATGCAAAAGTCATCCAACCTCACCAAGAGAAATATGTAAATGGCCTGCATTTAAATAGGGCTTTTCTAGTCTTACTAGACTACTCAAAGCACTTTACACACTACAGGCACCATTCACATACTCATACACTGGAGGCTGAGGCTGCCATACAAGGTGCACCTGCTCATCAGATATACATTTACACACTGATGGCGCAGTATCAGGCGCAGTATCAGGAGCAATTCAGGGTTCAGTGTCTTGCCCAAAATGTACACTGCAGGAGGCCACAGATTGAACCACTGACCCTCTGATTGGTAGACGACCGCTCTACCACCTGAGCCACAGCCGCCCCTATGTCCCATCTGAAAGAGATTAAAGGCTGTATTGTGAGGGCAATCTGCAATTTTTAATTAATATATTTATCGTTTTTTCCTTGTGTTAAGCCTTCTTGGGTGTTTTCTGATTTGCAAAGAATCAAGCTGTGGTGCAAACAAGCTCTCAGAGGAAGCAGTCCGCCAGCTATTCGTCTTCTTCCTCATCAAATAGCTTCAGCTTTAAAAACTGGCGTCGTCGTGCCCTGCCATCCTTGTATCTTTATACCTTTTATAGAAAAAACTAATTGCAATACACTGGGGGAGTTTCTGTTGCAAAGTGTAAATGAATTGGCCAAATGGTTTGGAGGGCTTCCACTGCTAATAGCTACTATGAGATTATAATGCGATTTACACATAATTGGAATATGCATGACCATGACAGACGCAAAGAGGATTTATTTTTCTGCCTGCGCTATTAGGCAGCTTTCCAGTCTTTGCACATTGTTAGGGAATTCCGTGGCATTCTGGTTTGGCCATGTTGCTGACCAAACCTTTGAAATTATGAATGTGGGCCTGAGTCCCCCCGAACATCTTTTACCATTGTTACAATTATTATTTCAAATGAATACTGCTACCATTGGTTCACTTTTTGCCGAATCATCATATCAATTTCAGAATATTCATGCCGTTTTATCATGTTAGCGTGTTTAGTTTTTCCACAAGCCTTCTTTTCCCTTTGCTAAGAGTCAGTCAGACAGGATGTGGAATGCCGCTGACGGGGTGGAGGATTCCCCTCGGGGTGGGGAGGAAGGGGGGCTGGATTCAAAGTCTGGGTTACAGTGAGAAGTAAGGGGTCACGTTCCTGTTTGTTTCCATATGGGACGGCAGCCGCGATGGAGAAATCTAAATGGGGTGGGTCGTGCTGGGTCCTCTGGGGTCATTCACTCCTATCATCACATTCACAGCTGCTGGGGCCGGGCTGAGTGGGAGGATGAGGGCAGAAAAGAATCTCCCATGATGTACACTCCTCAAGCATGCTGGACTTTGAGTTGGCGGTGAATGGGGACAATGAGGTGCATCCTGTTGACTATTGCTGAGTGAAGCAGTGTGGTGTAGCTGCCCAGCATTAAAAAAGGAAACATCGATGCTCAGCCAAACGTCCCTGAATAAACAAAGGTTCAAAAATAACGTAGCCATCTGAATGCATGTTTCTGCAGACTGAAGGGCTTCTTTGTACAATCTTACATTAGAAGAAAAAAAATTTGGATTGGTATAAACATTTTCTTTATTATATTACTACAGTGGGATTCTTATCTCTTTAGTTCCCATCTGGACTATGTAGATCACATGTGTCAAACTCAAGGCCCGTGGGCCAAATCCAGCCTCTCGCAGATTTTGAACCGGCCTGCATATAAACTTAGTTTTTGTAGATTTTTATGAAGGTTTTGTCACTTTTTTGGCGCTTTTTTTCTACGATGGCTAAAGAAGTTTTTTACTGACTTTTTTAGGGCATATTTGTTGACCAAACTGTGAAAAGACTTTATAAGACATGCAATAATACAGTACAAGATATTTAACTTTTTCAAAATAAAAGTATGTCAATAAACTATACATGTATGGCTCTTGATGTGATTTTCATTTTCCAGTCTGGCCCTTAGTGAAACTGAGTTTGACACACCTGAAGAAAATCAGATTCCGTAACATAGAATAGGATTCAACTAACTGAATTCTCAAATCAGAATTTGTCTGTTTTTGGTACTTAGCAAGCAGAAACAAGAAAGAAAGAAAATTAACCAATTTGGAATATGTAATCTAAAGTGAAATTAGTTAAAAGCTGAGACTGGATACAACTGGGACCCAACTGCAACTATCACGTTTTCCTATCTTTGCTGCAAAGACCTTTAAGTATCTTTCCACTGCGTCTCTACACTGCTGCCATATCCTTAGCTGTAATGTTTGTTTCCACTACCTGTTTTTCCTATCAATTCATCTGTGTCCTCTGCATTTCCCATTTGCAAGGATACAGCAGCTTCCTTCCTCTCGTGAACAACAGGATGTGTGCTACTTGGACCGTACGTGCAAGATTTTGAAACTTACAAATCATGTTTAGCTCTCAGACACCATTTCCATTTTGCTTCTCCTAGCTGCTGTTAAAGTGATTTTGGAGAAAAGGATGATTAGCAAAAATGCAAATCTCATATCTGAAGTGCTGCGACTTTGACAGATTAACATGCTGTAAATGTAGATTTTATAAATAAGGTAGGGACTTTAAATATACCTACATTTTAAAACCATGTACAACCTAAATCCTAATGTGATGCAGTGTAACACAAACCATTATGGGCATATAGTTTCTCGTACATTACCAGGATGATGACATATCTCTCAATCCGTCATCAACTCCCAAGATGCAGTGAAGTAATTTCAAACCTGCTCTCGTCTTTTTTACTGCTTTGTTAGGCTGAGATTCTGATGATTCGACTCATTAATTCAAGGCGCTCTCTAAGTGCCGGGCCGATAATGGAGATGAGAAACCAAATTGAGCCTGTCTTTGAAAACTGTGGCCCTGCAATATGAAAATGATGGGCGCTGTGCAACATTTAGGCACGACATGCACTTAACTGGTGCTATTACCACCGTCCACTGTTTAAATTGATGGCAGAAAACAAGTGAAAGTACAATAAAAAAATAAATAATTTAAAACACGTAAGATTGAAGAGA